>NC_068276.1:64446391-64686403 GCF_025860055.1 Xyrauchen texanus | reverse complement strand
GAAAAGACAGCCTTAAGCTGTGTACAAGAATTACCTCATCTACAAAGTCTCAAGGAGGGAGAATTTCCTTTCCACCCACAAAAGCACGACCGCCCACGAAGAAAGCTGGCTTGCCATCTTTCCGGGCCTGATCAACAATGGGCCACAGTTTCTTTCTTTTCTCTCTGTCCTCTGCCGACAAGTCCTCCGCCAGTTTGAGGTTTTTGGTCTTCAGGAAGCCGGAGTTCTTTGTAGAGCGCCACACAGCATCACGGTAGAATCTGGAAGAGAAGTGCAGGATGACACCTCTCGGTTGAATGTTACCAGGCTTCCTGGGGCCAAGGCGGTGAACGACGTCTATGGCATCTGGAAGCCTGGTTTTAGCCTCTGGAAGCAGACCCTGGCATATCCGGATGATCTCAAGTCGCAGATCCTGCTGATTGTTTTCGTCTAGGCCGTAGAGCTTGAGATTCCAGCGTCGGGAGTAAGCTTCTAATTGAGAAACACGCTGCTCAGTCTTGTCAGTATTAACTTTGCAGGCCTCAATCAGCGAATCACAGCGGTCAACTCTCTCTTTAACACTTTTAACTTCAGCACAAACAGCATCAAAGGAATCTTTAATACCGGTGATCTGCTTGGTGTTTTCTGTAACTGCCATCTTCACGTCGGCAATCACCATGGAGTTGTCACTGACCAACTTTTCCAAGGCATCTGACCTGCTGTTTATCAGCTGCGAGAGGGAGGAAAGCTGGGAGAGGATTGCGGCAGTTGTCGTATCTTCCACACGTCTACATTTAGGTGCAGGTGATATAACCGGGTAATGGGAAGTTGCGGAAAATTATCATCCACTAACGAGACCTTCAGTACCTCCGTGTCTGACTCGAGGTAGTCGTGCATGTTGTCAATGAGCATGTTGTTTGAATCTGACTGCTCAGTGGGAGCTAACGTTTCAGCCATGTTGGTAAAACACGTACCAGCCAGCGCTTTTTTAGCGCCGCTTTTCCTCTTCTCCTGAGACTTCATTATACCAGCAAAAGTAACCAGAATACAGCCGGACAAACGCGGTACATGAACTAAAAGCAAAAAGTCCGTTTTGTACACACTTTAACTATATAGAAAACAGTTCGGTTTGCGGAGCTCAGAGAAACACGTCCACTCAGAGCGCCATCTTGGTCGACCCCCCAGCATTTGTGTCATGCGTGTCACTACTCGATCCGTACCGGAAACACGATCGGTACTGCGCATGTGCGAAAATGCGTCTACTTCCTGTCTGAAGTATGTCGAAACAATTTACGGCAGTAGTTATTTGACACTACCCGATCAGTACCGGAGATAGCTTAACTAGTGATTCTCTTGATATAAAGACAATAATTGTATTGTTCCTATTGATGCATATTTCTTATTTCATACCTACGAGAGTTTTGTATGTTTTTTTCTTGTTAATAAAAACAAAAAAATACACTGTTTTTGTAAAATATATTTCAAGGTTAATATGTGGCACAAATTAAATTTATAAAATAAAATATATGGAAAAATAATTTATATATATATATATATATATATATATATATATATATATATATATATTGTATTGCTTAATGTGAGCATTCAGTTCACAGTGTGGTACAACAAAGTTAATACACAACAATAAATATAAAGAATAACAGCAATATAAGAATAGTTAAGGAAACTACTTTACCAACACCATAACTCAAAACAGAAACAAAACTAAAAAAGTAACTAAAATAATAAACTAGAAAGAAAAATTAACTAAATTAAACATTAATTAAATTAAAATGTTTGAGTGCTTTTTTGTTAAGTGAAGTTTTATCTCTTGTAAGAATACCAAAAAAATAGGTTTACAATTAAAAATATTTACATTTATGAATATAAAATCTACATAGGAAAATAATTACATTTATTATAAAGCAGGCATTTGGATCTGCTTCAACAAATTCAAAAATAACAGTTTTAGGATTCTTTGAAAAACTTAGATTTTTAGATAAACAAACTAACATCTTCCCAAAGTTGCAAAGAATAAATGCACGACCAAAACAAATGATGAGAGGTTTCAGTGTCATTCTGACAAAAAGAGCAATTAGTGTCAAAATCAGATCGAAAATGTTTCTTTAAGAAATTTTTGACAGGGTAAATATTATGAATTAAAAAGATATTTCTTTTACTTCGTGAGGAAAAAGTTTTTTTGCATAGACCATATATTTTTCCAATTTAAATGATCAAAGAGTCCAATATGAGATTATAGGAGGGGCAGAGACAATGTTCTCAAGGAATAGAGCTCTTATTTTATGATTCCTTACTTTTTTCAATGAAACATATCTCACCAATAGGTGTGCTTACAGGTTCAGGAGTGTAATGAACCCATAAGAGAGAGTATTATTTTTGAAAATCACGTGTAAGCCAGATGGAATAGCATCATAACTGTTATATTCTGAAAAAAATTCAGTATACTTAAAAAGCAAACCTTCGTTATTAAAGAGCTGTGTTACATGAAATATTCCATTACTGAACCAGTAATTATAGAACAAAGATTTATTCTTAAATAGAATGTTCCTATTGTTCCATAAGTAACACAGATGAGGAGAAAAGTTTAGTGCCAAAAAAACTTGTTGGTGAAAGTTACATTGACAGGGACTTTTTGAATAACATAATTACATTAAAAAAAAAAAAAAAAAAACAATTTGCACCACCAAGTTGTGAGAAGGCAAGCTGAGGGAAAATATTCCAAATAGAGGTGGGCTTTTTAAGGAATCGATTAAGCCAGTTTTTTTAATTGTGTTATTTAGTGAGCTGAAATCAATGAAGTTTAAGCCACCCTTTTTGTGAGAATTTAGTATCACTGACTTTTTCAAATAATGGTATTTGTTTTTCCATAAAAATGTAATTAATATCCCATTGATTACTTTACATGTGGGCTTATCAATGTACAATGCCTGAGTGCCATTAATTAGGCGAGACAGACCCTCTGATTTAACAAGCAAATCTCTGCCTTTCAAAGATAGGTCGCTCTGCAGCCTGCAATTACGCCGTTTCATTGTTTATGTAACAATTGTGTTCAAATTAGCAGTGCATATAGAGTTATATTTGGTTATTTGTATACCCAAATATGTAACAGTTTTTAACTGAAACACCACAAATTGTATGGTACTGTTTTTAATCTGAAGTAATTCACATGTATTGAGATTAAGAGGTAAAAGCCTCAGGCTTTAGAAAAGACACGAAGAGTACCATAGGGCTGCTGTTAAACTAAATAGTTTACATTTGTTAGAACCCATTTGGGAAATACAGATGTGTAAGTGTGTGTGCGTTTCTTTACATTTAATATTTTATTTTCTAAAGATATGTTCTACTTATTTCAGCATACTTCAACAAATGTCTGCATTTAAGAAACACACAGGATAAAGTTATTTATTCATTCAATTTATTTAATAAATTAATGAATTGCTTCCATCCCTCACTCACTGGAACATGGCATTGACCTTCAGGCCTTGTTCATCAACACAGTATGACAAAAATGTTTCCATGTCCTCTTGACACTGAAATATAAACAAAAAGTCATCCTTTGTATTGGAGAATTCACCCCCCAGGACCTTCCTGAGGGCATTTTGTTGTTCATCACTGTTCATTTGCAGAAAAGCAGTCTCTCTCACATCCCCATGGAACTTATTATATCTGTGATTGTGAACCCAGTGCCAAGCTGTATGAAGGTCTTTTACAATGGTCAGCTGTTGCACCTGGTGAAATATATATATATATAAAAATGGCACGTAAACTAATTAAACTATTTATCCAGCATGCATGCAACTGCTTGATATATGACCACTAAAATCATTTACCTTATCAGTGTCCTCTTAAACCACAACTCTTCTGCTGGGCAACAGTTTTGTGGTGGACAGGCTCAAGGGTTCCCTGAAGGAGTTGGGATGCTTCTTCTGTCCAGTATGCAAATCTCTGTCCATACCTTTGGAAAATATATAAATGTATGTGCACTCTATTTGTAAACCAACTTTCTAGTATCATTTTGCCAACAGTGACTTAATACAGCCAAGATACTGAAATTTTATCTGTAGAGTCTGTCATACCCTTTTAGGCAAAACCTCTCCATCAGCTGAATGCACCACCACTGGCAAATCAATGGCACCTCCTCCTACAAACACAAAAACAAAAATACAAATAAAAAAAATGGACATATACCAGTAGTTTGATGGCATACTTGTGTGAAAATCCAGCTTACTGTGATCCTGGAGAAACATCCTCTCAGTTGGTCCATCTGATGATGCACAAATACGTGACAATTAGTAACAACAGGAATTACACGCAAATATCAAATTTTCTATATATATATAATTTTATTTTAAACTGTTTATCAAACATTCTTACTTTTCAATCTGTAGTATGTCCTCAGTCTTGACACACTGACCCTCTGGAAAGTTGAACCTTTCACAATAGTGGCCCTTGGTGCCGAATAGTAAATGTGTTTCCTGTCCGTCGTTTCTTGGGGTCCCGTGAGAGCAGAACATCACTGGCCTGAACAGAACATACTCGGACATACTTGTGCTTGCGATTTTGGAATGACTTTTGTTGTATGCTCTGAGTGCTCTCTATGTTGCGAAGAACCTAAAAAAGCAGTACCCAAAAATTAAAACTCATTGAAAACAAAAACAGAATTCTCTGGTCTCGTCTATTGATGGGTCATCCACCCCAGTTTATGTAGGTCACAATGAGTCACCTCTGTAATCTAATCTTTTCCTGGTGATGCTATCTACTGAGGTAGAGAATGCTAAAGTGATAGTGACACTCTGGGCACACATAGACACACACAGTCCCAGAAACATTACATTATCCACATCTCTAAATATACAGTGTAACAGTGACATAACAAGAGCTCAAAGACTCAAAATCATAGCAAAGAAAATATGTAGATCAACCTATGCCTAAAACATAATAAAAACATAATAAAACCTTTACAAAACTTCACCTTGTTGACAAACTCCTTCCCTTGGTCTGTAATGATTTTCCTAACCATGCCGAACAAGTACAACTTTGTGGTTATTATTGCAGACACCTCAGCTGCTATCTTAGATTGCATTGGTTCTGCAATCACCCATTTGGTGTACAGGTCTGTCATGGTAAGGACATACTTGTTGTTGCGTGCTGTTTCTGGCAGTGGTCCAATCAAATCCAAACCAAGCTCTTCCCAAGATTATTTTACCTGCATGGCACAAAATTAGCATCAGCCAAATGCTGGGAAAAATTTACACAAGCTTGAGACTAGCTTGTTAGTCTCATCAGTATGCTAAATTATTGTAAGCAGTACCTTAATGGAATGCAAGACACAACAGTCTTGATGGGGTCATTCAACTGGCAGCGGTGACAAGATCTGACCTAAAAAGCAAAAAAAAAATGTTTTAACAAAATATCTAGAAAAATATCCAGTTGATACAAGTTGGTGATGACAATAAATATAACTTCTAAATCAAGGAGGTATCGAAAAATCAGAGGTGGCAAAAATAGACACATCTTTAAGTATAGATATTGTAAAGAAAAAAACTGGAAAAAGTAGAAGTAAAATAAAAAGAAGAAAGTAAAAGTAAAGTACCACCAATGTAGTACTGGATAATTGTTTCACATCCTGGATAATTGTAGGCCAATATTAGCCAGCAATAACCCTCTTTTGAGTGCCTCTAACACCACTGTGCCAGTCCCAGGGTTATTGTGGCACTCCATAAGAACAGACCTCTTCTCTTCCTCTGACAGGATGTACTGCCTACTAGGACCGATGTAGAAGAGTCTGTCGTCTGTTTTTAGAGGAAAAAAAGAAAAAGTTGGAAAAAGTAAAAAGACTACATTATAAACTACATTATATTCCCTTTTTTTTTTTTTTATAATACCCATGTATTAATATCCAGATAAGTGAGCTGAACAAGTACAGATAACGTAGCTTAATAAGATATTTTAAACACAATTTGTGAATTAAGCACATGACCCTGGTTGTTCCAGACAGTCAGTTCTCTTTTTTCATTATAAAATCTCTAGGTATAAAGTTACCTTTAATAGCAAAATTCGTAGACGCCCGTTTCACCTTCCGACGCTCTGTGGGATTGTCGGGAATTTCTCCTTTTAAGACAAATTCTTGAATGATTTGTACATACAACACAAAATAATCCATATTTAATTCAGTCACTCAACACCCCGACTCTATAAATCGAGCACATGCGCAGTACAAATCGTGACAGTAAAGTCGACCTGTAGTGCATACTGTCGTAAAAACGTTGGCGATGACAGGAAGTGACATCAAATGTGAGTTTTCGCACATGCGCGGTACCAATCGTGTTTCCGGTACGGATGCGCACAGAGATGAACTGAACTAAAGATCTTGAGCGGGAAACTGCCGCCGCTTGTTTGAAAAGACGATCCGTTCAGTCATTGGTCAACTGTGATGCGTAGACGTCCATATCAGCCAATCACAAGCCTCTTTGCCCTCCCCACACTGAGCGCGTGCTCGAACTAGCCTTTATAAAGCAGCGGTGTAACGATCATCTGCATTTCCTGTGAAGAACAGAGAAGAGACTGTTGAAGTCATGGCAAGAATTAAACAGACCGCTCGTAAATCCACCGGAGGAAAAGCCCCGAGGAAGCAGCTCGTTACTAAAGCCGCCCGTAAGAGCGCTCCAGACACCGGTGGAGTCAAGAAACATCATCGTTACAGACCCGGTACCATGGCTCTGAGAGATCCGCCGTTATCAGAAGTCCACTGAGCTGCTGATTCACAAACTGCCTTTCCAGCGTCCGGTGAGAGAAATCGCTCAGGATTTCAAGACGGATCTGCGCTTCCGGAGTTCCGCTGTCATGATCCTGCAGGAGTCCAGCGAGGATTATTTGGTCGGTCTGTTCGAGGACACCAACTTGTGTGCCATCCATACCAAGAGGGTCACCATCATGCCCAAAGACATTCAGCTGGCACGCCGGATTCGCGTTTAAATCCAGTGACGTCACCCACATCAACCCCGGAGACTCTTTTAAGAGTCACTTCAATCCCACTGACGGATCATTTCCGGTCTGGCTTTATTATAGATGATGTCAGAAGTTATTTTTGTTCTTGTGTGTTTAGTGGATTTTGGAGTTCCACATAATCAACACTCACAAGTGTCATAAAGCGCTAGTCACGAATAGTTTCTGCTTCATGTGTTTATCTGCATTAAAAATATATAGTAATTATTTACTGAATGTTCTTAGATGTGTCACATCATTATAGATGTCTTTTGTTTCTCTCTTTTATTGCTAATGTTTAATATAAAACCAGTTCTGGAGAGAACAAGCTTTGTGATAACTCGCCCCCCCAATAACATTAAATGCAGTCGGTCACCACATGTACAATTAAATATAGCTGATAACATTTCAACTTCTGCTCCATGTTGATCTTAAAATAAATCTTGTTAATACATCGAATATATTTGAGTGAAATAAACTGCATCGATAAGATGAGAGCGAGAAATAAACACGTGACTTGACTTTTGCTCCTCCTTCAGTGGTGTTTCTACTAGGTCCTGTAGGGGAATGTAAATTTCTTCTCCGTCTGTTGTTCACGAAACATTCGAGTGGAAATCGAATGCGCGTCATCATGTTTGGAAGTTGATAAGGCTGGAAAGGAGGCACAAAAGCGTTTTGTGTTATAATATTCAGTAAATTGTCAAACCCGCTATTCGTCGATTCAGAGGATAAACGACTTTATTCTGGATAAATTAAACGCGCTTTTAAGAGTTACACATCTCACACTAAATAGTCGATGTTTAAACGGTGTTTTATTTCATTTTAAATTAGTAAACCGAAGAGAGGAAAGTGAATCTTATTGTCCGTTTCAAATACGAGTCGATGGGCGGGACCTTCATTTCAAAGCTTTTGATTGGCTCTCTTTCCGCCCGTCAATCTAAGAGCTGACCAATGAAATCATTTAGTGTGTTTGATCCATGAAGACACACAATCAGAGGACGCGTCGACTCCTTTATAAATTAGCATAGAGGAATAAAAACTGCAGTCAGATGAATCTCATTGTGCAAGAGAAACTTTGTGCAAGTGTATTTAGGAGAATTTGTGATTTTAAAGGCAAAGTCTGGTCACAACAAATATTAATTTAGCTTCATGATTACTGCACTTTGTATGAAGTCAACTGATATATAAAAGCGGTTTATTAGATTATTTTTGAAAATGCCACACTTTACTAAAACTTGTACACAGTTCTGTATATTGAACTTTTCATAAACAGATTAAAGTGGTTTAGAAACTTTTCAGGATTAATATAAAAACGAATTATTTAGATTGTTAGTTAGATTAATACATGCACCAATACATTGACACCATCTTCTGGACAATAAAGGCTCTACATGATACAATTGTACAATTGTAATGTCATTCTTAACTAGTATATCAGAATTATA
The DNA here is from genome assembly GCF_025860055.1 of Xyrauchen texanus. NCBI lineage: Eukaryota > Metazoa > Chordata > Actinopteri > Cypriniformes > Catostomidae > Xyrauchen > Xyrauchen texanus. The sequence goes on along the minus strand of NC_068276.1, from coordinate 64,677,971 downwards.
TAAGACATAGAAACACACATACGCAGGTTTATAATGTAAGAGTTAGTTTACATGAAAGAGCAAATTCTGAACTTAAACAAGAAAGTGTCCCAACTACAATAAATGTTGCACTATTAAACACACATTTAAAATAAGCGCATTATAAAAGCAGAAGGTTTGTGTACAAACTTCCCGACACAAAATACAAGAAACATGATCCGAACTTTTGCATGTAAAGGCATTTAACGGCATTCTCTCATTACATGTTGACGTCAAGACTGGATAAAAAACATCTCAAAATCTCATGGAAATCCAGTTTTGTCTTGTCAGGTGTCTTTTTTAATGAATGATCTGATCATTGATTGATTTCAGCGTTTCTTCTACATGTAAATGTGTGTATTTTAAAATAAACTTGATCAATTCTTGCAGGTTTTTTTCTTTCGGTGATTAAAATCTTGAGCATAAGTTGCATCGACTCCAGCACTGCCACCTAAAAGACACAAATGAATAATAATAATAAAGTAAAAAGCTTCAGCTGTATTTGGCACATTCAGCGGGATCATTTGAACTGTAATTGTGACTTTTGAATGATGATATTATATGTGTGTTTCTCTCACCTCTGTCTGTGTTCTGCTTCAGATCAGAGTAAACTGTCTTCTGGTACTAAATATTTAAGACTCTACCTGTGCTCTTCTTATAGTTTGTATCCACATCCTCACAACCTGCTGGGCAGCAAACATGTGTTTGAGGATTAAAGATCCACACACAGCTGTTACAGGGAAACACTTGAATAATGTGTTATTGAGTCTGACCAGACTGTAGAGGACAGTTTTCTGTCGGGGATTCTCCAGGTAGTTTCCTCTGATTCTGAACTGATGTCTGTTGGTTGATACACTGCTGATCTACAGTAGATAGAGACAAAGATCAATGATGTGTCCACATGTCAACTTCTCTTAAAGATAATGTGTGTCATTTCATGTTTAAATACTTTCTTGTGTCCCTTAATATGCAGAGTAAACTATAAATAAAGGATTTGTTGATTTCACCTAAAAGGGAAACACTGAGACTATGTGACACTATCAAAACATTTCTCTGTTAGACTTCATTTGGTGGTGAACATTAGGATTGATCAAACAATACTATGAACAAACCTTTGTTGTGTTTGTATCTCAACAGCAGGATCAGTGAGATGATGAGTAACACGTCGACACTCAGACCCGCAACCACCCAATTCCCCAGATGAGTAGATGTACGGTCTGAGGCAGGAGAACACGACAGATACATTTATTCATATTTTATTATTTCAAAGTTCTGAGTATAACTCACTAAAAATACAGTATGTTTTATCTCACCTGTGACATTGACCCACAATGCATCACTGTAGTTTGTGTAGTAAACTGGTTCTCCTCTTCCAGCTCTACACCAGTACTGACCTCCATCAGACACTGAATCAATATGGACTCTGTAGGAGTTTGTTTCTGTCTTGTTTTTCTCAGAGTTCTGTGTGTGTTTGTACCAGTAAAAGTCCCATCCAGCGGTCTGAGTCATGTTACAGATCAGAGTCACCGTGTTTCCTGTCAGTGCAGCTCCTGCAGTATCTGATGTGAGTTCAGGATTGAGCTTTGAGTCTGTGGTGAAGAACATTTGGGTCATTAATAAACAGAGTTCATCTTCTGCTCGTCTTTACTACAGTAATTACTGACCTTTAACAGAAAGAATAACACTTGTGTTCTGTGATGTTGCTGGTCTTCCATCTCTCTTTCCTCGACAGCAGAACTGATGTTGATCAGACTCAGTATGTCTTGTCCATTTTAATTTTAAAACCGCTGTGCCAGGTTACCGGGCTCTACGTCTGACTCACATGCTTAAATGATCAAAATATAAGGCTTGAGTCTCTTGTTTCCTTCGATTATTTATTTAAAATAATTAATTACAAATTATTGGCTCCAACACAGCAGCTCCTCTGATAGTGAGAGTGTATTTGCCTTTCATTCGTCAGATGACCAAAAATGTATATATTTTTACAAAGATTTATCAGACCGGCTGGTCCTCACAGTGCAAGTCAAAACACTTTGAATGTCCAAAAGTACAATTTAGGCAGCATGCAGGTAATCCATATGGATCCAGTCGCTCAATGAAGGTCTTCTGAAGCAAAACGCTGCATGTTTTTAAGAAACTAATCAATAATTAAAATGTTTTTAACTAATGAAACGCTTCCGGTTAGATCTTCTATGCGCATGCACAGGACGTGACATCATGGCATGTGACCCAAATATATATTTAAAATCAGAAGTAGTTACTTACATTACTTCTAATTATATATATATATATACTCTATGCGGGAGTCTCACACCGCTCCCACCCGAGACCTGTGAGGATACCAGTGTGCACGCATGGGATAAAGATCGGTTTCCTGAGACTTCATTCATATCAGGTGTGTCTCAGGCCAGGGAAGATGGCACCGGGGACGCCCGTGTTATAAGTTGATCCATATAGGCTTTGGCCATTACTTCTTCAAAATGCTTAGTTAAACGGATTATCTAGTGCTTAAATCATTGGAATGCTTGAATACTTTTTTTAACTTGACTTGAAAACTAAGAAAGAGGAAACAAAACTAAGTCAGTGATTGTAGACGATAACAATGCTGAATGAGTGGCACAAATGAAAAATGTAAGAAAGTTCTTCAGAAACTTGTGGACCACTCATACCCCGCAGAAGCTAACAAGCAAAAAAGTGTGAATGGTAAGGAGCATCTTACAAAAGAAATGGATTTTGGCGAGTCATTTCCATCTCACGCTCTCTCCTCTGGGACACTGGTTAATAGTCCCGTGTCAAAGAAATTTAGAGCTGAGAAAATAATCTCAGCCCTCAACAACAGAGCAGACTCCCTTGATGAAATGATAAAAACAAATTCAAACACCATCATCCCTCCTTTTTGTCAACACAGAAAGTGTGAACTAACAGCCAAAGTTGCCGAACAAGCAAGTGCTATAGCTCAGTTGGGAAATAGAATCGTAGAAGCAGAGTGATACAAAAGGAGGTGGTGTTTACGACTCTGCGGGGTTCCAGAAACGGAAACTGAGAATTTTACGATCTGACAAAAGAAGAAAAAGCATCCTGCGTACTGCTCTGGTCTTATGTACAAAAAGCACGCAACGAAGGGAAAAAGGCTTACTTCATTGGCTCTAAAGCATACGTTGCCGGGAAAGAAATCATTCCAGAGAAAATGGATGTAACTTGATTCTTACTAGAGTTGGAGCAAAACGTAGGATGGTTGTATTGAAGATAAGCACTGTTAGTTTACAATTATTATATGCCTGCTTTGCCTATATTTATAAAATTAGAAGGAGAAAAGCAGAGATTTTTTCTCTTTTCAAAGTACTTTTTCTATTTGTTCTTGTTTGTTTGACGTTTGATGGTCTTAAAATGATGTTCTCTTAATCCCAAAGGTTTAAGGAACTTAGTTAGGTCCTCCTGCCCGCTCACGTCATGAACTCGATCCGCCCTTCATAATGTCTTCTTCTTCTTCTCCTTTTTTGTTGATGGCTCGCATTCTTAATTAGATCATTACCAACATTATAAAAGCTTCTTTAAGGTGAATTGTTAATGTGATGTTTAAAGTATTACATTTATAAATATTTCAGAAACATGTGACTTTAAAGTGCCGATAGTGAACAGAGTCGAGATGAGCGTTTGATGTGTTTTTGACAGTGCTTCATCTGAGTATGTAGATGTCATGATGGTCCGAGGTTTGTTATGTTCATATCATTCACTAATTTGAGTTGTTCTGACAGAAAACAACTTCACAAGTTGATCCTGAAAGTCATTTTGACTCCAAATAACACTTAAATGTTTGTTGTTCTCCGTCTGAATCGCTTGTTTCGGTAGTTTTTACATTGTGTCTCGAGACCAGAAACACAAAACAGGCAATTACAATCATCATGTGTCGTCCAGTAGTTGCTCAGGAAAACTGTGGATCTGCTGATGATGCATATGATTATAATATAACAGATGATCACTCACCGATGACAATAAATGACACTTCATTACTCCAGTGAGTGATGATTCGTATATATATGCTGTTAGCGTTACACCTGCATGTTTTGCTGTTCATTGCAGTAATCTTGAACTCTTTCTCATAAGAGTCTTCAATATCACGACCATCACACTGAAATCTGTATCTCCAGTGTGTTTCTTCTGTCCCCTGTACGTCACATGTGAGAGTGACAGTCTCTCCTCTGAATATCGGTGATGTTTCAGGATTTACAGTCAGAACAGATTTTCTCTCTGTAAGAACCAGAAACAAACACACAACTCTCACTTTACAAACACACATGTTGCATCTACAGTTTAATTCACACTCTATAATAAAAGTTTAATATTTACATTTTACACATTTCAATTTCACAACAAATTTTCATCCAATTTAATTACCTAATCTTTATCAAACCTGATTAATAAAACTAAGATATATTCCAGTATTTTTATTACCATATATATATATATATATATATATATATATATATATATATATTTGATTTACTGTAATAAAGGTCACTTGTAAAAAAGTGAGGACAGATTTATAAGAGTGTGTTCAGTGTCTGTACACTCTTGTGTTCACATTAATATTGTTGATCTTGCATCTCTCTGAGTGCTCGATTAGAAGACTTTGTTCTAGCAACTGGCCCGAATCTCTCTCACACTGGTCCCGGGACATCGGGCAGTCCTTATTCTCGAGCCCTGTATCATAATATTTAGACCCTCTGTAATATTTTATTGGTTTGATTTTTCAATATTAATTTATATATTTGCCTCCTCTGAAAATTCTGTCATCTGTGCGCAGGACATTTTGGGGGGCAGGGGCTCAAGTGGAAAAAAGGGCACTTCTTATAATTATTTTATTTTTTTTATTAAAAACAAAACATTAAATATATTAACACAACTCTGACCTCCTTACCAATTTATTTTAATTCCCTTGCATTCACGCAATTGTTTCATGTATTATTTAGTATTCACTAAATATCACAAGAGCAACAGCAAAGGAAACTTCCCCACAATGTGCATGTTTTCTATGATGCTAGTGTCAAATATATATTTATAATAAATGACTGCACAAGGAGAGGGACATCATTTCACTAATTATTTGTTTATTTTGCACAAGGCAATAAATCGTTTTGATTATTTTACTTTTATTGTAATACACCATATGCTTTATGGGTGATATATAAATAAATATAAATATCAGATGATTTTTTTAAACATCTTTGTGACAGAACGGAGGGCGGGGTGGGTCATGATGCTACACACCCGCCCCTAATCAGACTAATCAAGCCTCAGAGAGGAATAAAGTCTTTTTATTTAATTAAATATTATTTATATTGTTAAGCCGGTTCTAGCCTCCTCATTGCCCATCTTAACCCCCTTACACTCTTCTTTCTACATCCGTTGACTGCTGGCGTTCCAGTTTCCCCCATTCATTTTAATAGAAGTGTCCCATCTCGACTAAACAGTCTCAGTACCAATGTTTAACTAAATACTGACCAAACACTATTTTACTGTTTTATACTTTTATGATCAACATAAACAACTAAATCGTCTCGGGTTACGTAGTGTAACCCTTGTTCCCTGAAAAAAGCGAAACGAGATGCTGCGCTGAGAAAAGCGCTTTGTGACCAGCTGTGAATATGTGTGTAACACGTCAATGAACATTGACTGGAATTTACAGCCTCGGCTGGTGAGATCATTGGATGCACCTGTGGCCAGGCTATAAATAGATGTGTCACCAGCATCAGATATACTTTTTTTCTGAAGAGCAGTCCTGGGACATCCCAGTGCGGCAAAGAAGTGCAGCATCTCGTTCCGCTTTTTTCAGGGAACAAGGGTTACACTACGTAACCTGAGACGTTCCCTTTACAAAAAGCTTCACTAGGATGCTGCGCTGAGAAAGGCGCTTTGGGAACGAGAATACTGCCGCACTGAGGCTGTCCGGACCCCTACGGTTGTGAAGTGTGCTTACAAGAACATGAGAGGTCTCAGACATGAGCTTGAGATGTCGACTCAAGGACATAAGGGCCCGGAGTAGCATGAACATCCAAACTATAAAATTTGATGAATGTGTGTGGAGGACCAGCCTGCCGCATCACAAACTTGCTGCAGAGGGACCCCTCTAGCAACGCTTTAGAGGAAGTGACCTCTGGTGGAGTGAGCCCTGATACCTACTGGCGAAGCTTGACCGCGCGCCTCGTAGGCCAGGGCAATAACATCCCTCACCCAATGTGACATAGTCTGCTTGGAGGTGGTCGCCCCCCGGTAGTGACTCCCATGGCAAACGAGTAGTTGCCCTGACTTATGCCACTGGCTAGTGCGGTGGACATAAGTCTAAAGGACACAGTCTGTGAAGTCCTTGCTGCTCCAGCATTGCAAACGGCGGGGAGCAGAAGGCATAGAGTGATAATCGCCATAAGAAAAACCATCTTGAGAGTCAGAAGTCTGTCAGACGCTGACTCTAGAGGTTCAAAGGAGGTCTCAACCAGACCCTCAAAGACTATTGCCAAGTCCTATGAAGAGGTCATGGTCCTATCAGGAGGGCACAGTCGCATGGCTCCACGAATGAATCGAGCGAGTAGAGGGTGCCTCTGAAGGTATTTTCTGTCTGGACAGTAAATCTGCTCACATATACGGGCATCCAGGGATATAAACTGCCCTGAGTGACAGGAGCTGCCCTGGGCCCCAAGGAGAATCCGAAGTGCCAGAAATTCAGCTGACATGAGCGTGGATCTCCCTGATGGTTTATGTAAGAGACTACCGCTGTATTGCCTACCCGCACCAAGACATTGCAGCCTCAGGAGGAAGTATTTCAGGGCCAGAAATATAGCCATCAACTTGAGACAACAAGTTACAGTGACAACCGTGCTGATGACCCTCCTATTCCCTTTAAGCTGGATGACCACTTAAGGCCGCTACACAGCCCATTAGGGAGGTGTCTGTCGTTAGCAGCCTGTGACAACGAGACACACCCAGAGTGGGACCCAAGGTAAGAAACCGTGGTCTGAACCACATAGAAAGGGAACGAAGCCCGTGGCACGTAACCCTTATTAGCCTAGGGGATTTGGCCCTTGGAAGAAACCCCCCTGGCTTTGAGCCACAACAAAAATGGTCTCATGACCAGAAGGTCCAGAGGGATCACAGAGGACCCAGTCAGCCTGAGACCTAGTACAACCTTGACCTAGCCTGACTTCGCTCAGGGTATTCTTAGTGGGCTCGATTCTAGCGGGAGACAGTTGTGCCCGCATTGTGATCGAACTCCATACAGTCCCCCGAAAGACAGTGTTCAGAGTGGGAGAGAGGATGCTTTTCTTTGCGCTGAGCTTCAACCCCAGAGAAACTAGGTGAGCTAAGACGATATCCCTGTGCTGAACTAACAGTTCCTGGAACTGCGCTAGATCAGCCAGTCGTCTATGTAATTCAGAATTCAGATGCCCCGGAGTCGCGCTGCATCCTGCATTTGTGAATGTGCGGGTAAGAAGGGCAAGGCCGAATGGACGAACCCGATACTGGAAGGCTTCGCCCCTGAAAGCAAAACTCAGGAGCTTCCTGTGTTGTGGCAGAACTTCTAAGAGAAGAAGTGCGTCATGAGATAGATGGTGAGCAGCCAAACTTTATGTTACGCTTGTGACACGATCATCTTGACTGGGCAGACTGGGCAGTTCAAGCCTTAAGATCTAAGGTCAGACGCAACCCCCCACCATCCTTGGGAACCAGGAAGTATTTGCTGTAATAACCTGACTCTCTCTCTGGAAGGGGAACACGTTCTGTGGCCCCTTTAACCAAGAGATTTTGCAGTTCGTTCCACAGTAGACATGCCCGATCCGGTTCACGGTAGTGGAGACCACACCATTGAAACACGGCGGGCGGCGAGCGAATTTAATTCTGTAGCCCTTTTCTACTGATCTTAGGACCCACGTAAAATATCTGGCAGAAGTTTCTACGCTGCCAGGTTCTCAGACATGGGAATTAATTATTTTAACACTTCCTGTTGAGGGGGTGTCAAGTGTTCCGCGTCCGGGATAAATGCAGAAAGCAGCGAAACACCCAACTTTTGGATGGGATCCTCTACCTCCCGAAACACCGAAGTCGGCGGTAATGGAGAGTTTTCGTGGGGTACCCGGAGGGGCGAAGTGGTGTACGCGCCCCGTCCTGAGGGGAGCTACCCCCAGAAGACTAGGCACAAGACCATCAGGGATTCTTTCTTTTGGAAATTAGGGTCCTGAGGTCTTGCTTTGGGGGCTGTTGAGGGCGACGAGACTGTCCCCAGTCACCGCGAGGGGGAGCACGACTCGCCACGCTTTGCTTTCGAGCCTCCCTTCTAACAGGACCGAGGCGGGTCTGGGTGGCCGACGGACCCGCCCCCTGAGTGCGGCGAGGAAAGAACTGCCCGAAGGCTTCCTCGTGACTTTTCTCCTCCTGGAACCTGGAGATAACCAAACTCATAGCATGTCCAAATAGACCAGAAGGCGAAACCGGGGCATCCAGGAGGAAAATGTTATCCTTGTCATTGATGCCGATAGGATGTGCCATAGGTGCCTCCCCACGCTGACCAAGGCAGACATAGACCGGCCAATAGCATGGGCTGTTTGCATGGGCCGAAGCTCAGGAAAAGCTCGCTCGTCGAGCACAGTGCCCGCACTCAGGTCCTCCAGCAGGTCAGCCTGGTAAGCCTGTAATACAGCCATTGTGTGCAGAGCAGCACCAGCCTGACCTGCTGCTTGATAAGCCCTCCCTACTAAAGTGGAGGTCATCCTACAAGGCTTTGTGGGGAGGGAGGGCTTTTTTAAAAGACAATGCCGAACACGACGAGAGATAGCCCACAAGCGTCTCTTCGACCGGCAGCATCATTGAATACCCCCGTGTCTCAGCACCCACGATAGTCGAGTATAAAGACGTCGAGGGTACGTGGACATGGGAAGTATATGGGTTCCTCCATGAGCGAAAATGCTCGTCATAGAGGTCATCAAAGAAAGGAAGGGACTAATATAGTGTTCCCTTCCCTTTTTTTATTTTTTTTACCAGACAAAAATCTTATAGTTTGGAGCGTTTGGGGGCGGGGGTGTCTCTTGTTCGCGTGGCCAGTCTAGCTGTAGTCTGGCCACAGCCCGAGTAACCACCTCGAGTCATTTCTCAGCCGCTTTATTATTATGGGTGGAATGTACAGAGGTTCAGCGCCCCCCTCGTGAAACGAAGAGGCGCCGAGGCGCGCTTCAGGCTTACGAGAAGGATCAGCTGATTCTGGGGAGAGAGCGATAGGGACGGACCTGTCTCTCGCTACTCAGCCAGATATATGCGAGAGCCCCACGATGAAAGAGTGGGCACTGACTCCCGGAAGTAAGCGAGGGAAGCGCGAAGCATTTCGCCCCCAAAAGCAGATCGCATTGCTCGCACCGGACCCGCTCCAACGCGAGAGCAGCATGCTCTTCCCCCAAACAAACAAAGCAAAATTGATGCGTGTCCCTCTCGGCAATAGAGCGTAAACAAGGGAACACGCATCGTTTGCTCTGATTCTCAGTCATTCTCTCTCTATTTATATATATATATTTATAGAAAGCAGAGAAAAGAGAAAAGGTTCACTGCGCACTGCCTAACCAAATTCTAAATCCTAGCAGATGAAAGAAAGTTTGTGACAGGCTTGTGAGACACACACACACAGAATGGTGCTCTGAAAATTTTTTATCTGACGACACGCTGGTGACGCGTCTATTTATAGCGTGGTCGCAGGTGCATCCAATGATCTCACCAGCCGAGGCTATAAATTCCGGTCAATGTTCATTGACGTTTTACACACATATTCACAGCTGGTCACAATGTAGGATTGTTCCCAAAGCGCTTTTCTCAGCGCAGCATCCTAGTAAAGCTTTTTGTAAAAGGAACATTTCTTTTTTCAAGAATTTCAGATTTTAATGAGACTTTGACATTAATTTTTACTGTCTCTGGACACAACATCACATTTTCTACTTTAAATCCAAGAAAAAATATTAATATGAATTTAAACTTAGCAATATAAAATGTTCAGCATAGAAGAGGTCAATTCAAGCAAAACGTTTTGAGAATTTCATTTTGTATGTATTTTTTATTTAATAGATCAGGAAAAACATGAGCTTCATTGACCTTTAGGAAACATGGCCATAATATGCACCTGTTACCCTCTGTAACTGTATTTTATGATTTATTTCATGAAAATAATCCACATTGTGCGTGAAACTTTTGAAAACTTGTGACGTGAGATTCATGTGAACAGCAGGAAGGACAAATCAAACACACCTGCCAAACTGTACAAGTGTCCAGATCTGATTGGGGGATTTCACCAATAGAAATCTGGCATCCTCACACATATCGAAATCTAATTCTGACCGTTTAATCACCCTTATTTAAAGTCTGTTATTTATCAAACACATTAAATTAAATATTAAATCTTTTACTCTCATGATTAGTTCTAAGTAGTACAAACACAATTGATCTAAATGGGATGGTGAGGGGGGATGCTGGTTTTACAAGGGGGTGCTTTTTGATATTTCTGGCAATGAGGGTGATGAAATCATCCTCTCACATCCCCCTCAACTCAAACCCTGATTATAACTACCTCAACAGTGTGTGTGTGTGTGTGTGTGTGTGAGAGTGTGTGTGTTTGTATTTGTGTGTGTGAGTGTGTTTGTATTTGTGTGTGTGTGAGTATGTGTGTTTGTATTTGTGTGTGTGTGTGTGAGTAAGTGAGTGTGTTTGTTTGTGTGCGTGTGTGTGTAAGTGTGTGTGTGTGTATTTGTGTGTAATGGTGTGTGTTAGGTATCTACATGTTTGTGTTTGTGTGTGTGTGTGTGTGTGTGTGTGTGTCATGTATCTACATGTTTGTGTGTGTATGTGTGTGTGTGTGCGGGTTTGCACGTGTGTGTGTGTGTGTAGGTATGTTTGTGTGTGCAAATGTGATGTATCTACATGTTTGTGTAAATAAGAATAGATGATATAAAATGAATTATCTGGTTGATGAATGAATGAGGAATCTTTACTTATTATAGATAATCTTTATTAATTATGCATTTATTTATGCAGTACTTAGAAGTACTAAGAAGTCTGGATTCACTGTGGACATAATATGAAAGAGAAGACTGATTGTTCTGTCATCGTGACTGCAGCCGTGACAAGTTAAACCTGACCTGTGCTGGACATTAGTTTTTAATCTGACATAGTGGAAAGTCTGATATTCTCACTTTATGATCATTTTTGATGATGAATATGATATAATTTGTGGATGTTCTGTTGGCAGGTTTCTAATAAGAACAACAGCTTGATGTTATGACTCTGGATTTGTGTGTTTTAAACATGTTCAATAAGTTTGATTAAATATAATAGCAGAGATCATTATTATTCAGGAGGATTGTGGATGATTGTCTTCAGTCATGGAATAAATCAGTCGCTACATCTGAAATGTGTTCCACTCATTTTATATTCAGACAAACTTTTAATGTTTTATATTCTTTCACAAACAATATTACTTCATTTAATAATTAAATCTCTTTGCCGACGTAACATTTAACATATTTTAAAGTGTATCCCGTGTATTCTGATGCACACATGGATGTCTGAGGGAGAAACACCGGATGTCCACTGACTCTTGAACTGCCCCTGTGAGATGAGCGTTTGATATTTTGTTTATGACAGTGCTTCCTCTGAGTATGTAGATGTCATGAAGCAATGGTCTGAGGTTTGTTATGTTCATATCATTCACTAATTTGAGTTGTTATGACAGACAACAACTTCACAAGTTGATCCTGAATGTTTGTTGTTCTCCGTCTGAATCGCTCGTTTCGGTAGTTTTTACATTGTGTCTCGAGACCAGAAACACAAAACAGGCAATTACAATCATCATGTGTCGTCCAGTAGTTGCTCAGGAAAACTGTGGATCTGCTGATGATGCATATGATTATAATATAACAGATGATCACTCACCGATGACACGAAATGACACTTTATTACTCCAGGAAGTCCTGAATTCTGTAGATGTTCTTCTAGCGTTACACTTGCATTTACTGTATCCGCTGTTCATTGGAGTAATCTTGAACACTTTCTTATTAGAGTTTTGAACATCATGACCATCACACTGAAATCTGTATGTCCAGTGTGTCTCTTCTGTCCCCTGTAGGTCACATGTGAGAGTGACAGTCTCTCCTCTGAATATCGGTGATGTTTCAGGATTTACAGTCAGAACAGGTTTATCTGTAAGAACCAGAAACAAACACACAACTCTCACTTTACAAAACACACATGTTGCATCTACAGTTTAATTCACTCTCTCTTTCTGCTCAAATATTTTGTTTTTGTTGTTATTTAATCCCCATTTTGTGCCAGTGAAAAAATAAATCTTCAATATAAAAATAACAGTCGGGCAGTTTTACGATTTCTGAGGTCCCAAGCAACTGAATAACCCCCATTTGAAAATGTAATTTTTCTTAAAAAAATACATAAAACTGATTTAAAATCTTAATTTTAAATTCATCCTATCAGTTGTAGAAAAGTACATTCAAAAGATTTATGAAATAAAACCTTTTTAAAGATAATTAATGCAGATTTTCCAGTTTTTCTACAATACAGTGATATAAAAGCAATATTTACCTGCATATATTTTTACAAAACATTTTATTTATTATTATTTATTTTAATGAACGGGAGGTGGAGGGATGCTGGAAACAGCTGAGACTGAAGACAGGTAAAGAGCTGCTTATATACTCCGGCTGTTAACTGAAAGATTAAATGGACTCGCTCCTCCCGAAATTACATTTTTGTAATCAGTTGTTATTAGTTATTATAACCCAACGATTATTCATTGTTGTCCAGTTTGTCATTATAATATGATACAGTATTAATATTATTATTTTATGGATATGTTGTATAAAAAGTTGAGATTTTGACTGACACAAAAACATTCCTATCTCTAACTCATTCCTTCACGTGTATCTGTGAGTGAGAGCGCATGGGCGAAACGAATCCAGAGAGCTCTGACAACAGCGTATTCATGTGTGTACACAGAACAACATGTCACAACATCAAGAAACAGCAATGAACTGCAAAAACTAAGAATCAGAGTAAACATTTCCAAAACAATTGCAATTTCAAGCTTTCTAAATTATTATTATTTTTTTTTTTTGCAAATATGTGTGTGTGTGTGTGTTTATGTGTGTGTGTGGGCAGGTAATTACAAGGGTATTGTGCCATAAATGTGGTTTATGAGGACATTTCTAGTGTTTAAATTGCTTAAAAAACATACTAATAAATGTTTTATTGAAAATGTAATAATGCAGCAAGTTTTTTGTGAGGTTAGGTTTAGGGTTAGGTATAGACTATATAGTTTGTACAGTATAAAAATCATAATGTCTATGGAGAGTCCTCATAATGATAGCTGCACCAGCATGAGATTGTGTGTGTGTGTGTGTGTTTGTGTGTGAGTGGGTTTGTATATTTTGAACAACTTGAATCTTGCCCAATTAGATTTTTATATGTTCAAATGGCAAATGTAGGAAAAGTCACCAAGTCTCATACTGATCAGATAAAATAAACGTCCTGGTTACTTCCGTAACCTCCATTCCCTGATGGAGGGAATGAGACGTTGTGTCGATGTTGTGACTTTTATCTTTGATAAAAGGCCAATGGGAATTGGCGAGTGGTATTTGCATGCCACTCCCCTGGACATATGGGTGCATACCGCTCATTCAGGTTTTGTGCTGAGGAGCCGAGAATAAGGTCCCGGCCATTTCAGTGGGTAGTTCAGTCGTAGCAGGAGGGACACAACGATCCATCAGGGAACGGAGGTTACGGAAGTAACCAGGACATTCCTTATCTGTCACTCACTCAACGTTGTGTCGATGTAGTGACACTAGGGGTCCCCTGCATAAATGGCAAAACTAGCTGAACTGTGTTACGTGGATCGGCGGTGCGAGATGGGTAGACAACTGTGTGCCGCATAGCCAGTGCACGATCCACGTAACCTCCCCTGACGCTAGTATGAGTGTCGATCAGCCCTTTGAGGACGAGTAGACTGCACAAAGGATAGGGAAGGGCTAGCCCAGTCTTACCGCTTCTCTCTTTTTTTTCTTTTTCTCCCCAGGGAAATATAGAGATTGTTAACCGACTGGGACGCATGTCCGTCACTCCCAAGGGGAAGACACCGCAGGACCACATCCTGCCTGGGGGGGTATTTCAAGTTGAGGCATGTGAAGGAATATGCAGTTTACCAAAAGGGAAACATTTTTAAATGGAATATACATCGCAAGGGGTTACCTATGGGGAACCAGCACATGCTGAGCACCTGTCCCAGTACAGGGGTTATTTAGCACAAGCACTGAGCCGGCAGTGAGTTTCTGCAAAAACTCGCCTGACACAGGGCTAGGAGAAAGTCAACCACGGAACACATTTGTGAATGCTACTGGGAATCGACAACGCACATCTTCAGCTCAAGGGAGGTGAAAGGTGCTATGTGCAAATGATATACCCGGATGGATGGCCCGGACTTTCTGTTAAGACATGGGACGAAACCGGCTCAACCTGGTGATTGTAGAATCTCGCTAAGGTGTTGGGTGTAGCCCAGCCCTCTGCTCTGCAAATGTCTGTTAGAGAAGCGCCACTGGTCAGAGCCCAGGAGGCCACCACACTCCTGGTGGAATGGGCTCATAGCCCTGCAGGGGGTGGAATGTGCTGAACTTGGTAAGCACCGTAGGCCCTGGCTGTCAGGGACAACATAAGCACTTCGGGCTCCCGTGCCAGGTGGCTGTGCTCTGGGGGCATAGGGGCACCGCTAGCGCCTTGTCCACTGGGGGTATCGCCGAGAAACCCCTGGGCGCTCTGCCATCGAGGGTAGAGAGAGTGGGGGAGCTGAAAGCTCAGGACTGGGCAGTGAAAGGTTCCTCCCACGAATTTATTAGCTTATCATGCACCTCAGGGAAGAAAGGCACTGTGGCAGAGCTGTGAGTGACACTGCGAGCCCAAATACCAATCATCGAGCCGCGAGGGTTCAGGGGAGAGTGGAGGTTTCCACTCTAGCCTTACACTCATGGCGGCCCGGGAAAGCATGTCTGTCATTTCGGCCCAGCGGAGGTTTCCACATCAGACTGGATGAGCCCGCTCTCCGACACTGCGCTCGAGAGCTCATAACCTTCGCGGGCAATGAACAAGAGGTCAAACTCGCCCTGGGACGAGCCGGCACAGTCATCTGAGTGCCTAATCGGAGCAAACGTGCGTGCCGAGGAATGGGAGGTCCGTGGGGCCCATTGTGGTCCCCGAATCACCTCCAGTGCTCGACGCGCTGGCCTCATACGCGTAGGTAGGAGAACCGAGGCAGGGAGCCGCTCAGGTGGTGTGCTTTCTAACGAAAGCGAGCCGCGACCACAGTGTTGCCATGGTCATGTCCTCGCATTGAGGACATGACACATCCATGAAAAATGTCTCAGCGTGGGCAGGGCCCAGGAAAGAAAGACAACGATTGTGGCCATATGAAGGTGAGAGATATCGACCGCATCCAGGAATAACACACAATCGGAAGGGCATCTTCAAAAAAGATGTGTCTTCAAAAAGAAAATACCATGTGTGCGGTATGCAAGTCCCCTCCGTTACCCGTATGTTTGCATGCAAATGCCACTCGAAATTTATAATTGGCCATTTACCAAATATCAGAGGTGTCTCTGGCTCTCAAGAGTGACCCCTAGTGTCACTACATCGACACATCTTCGAGTGAGAGACAGATAGGAAACCATTTTTATTCAATTTAAAACATATATATATTTATGTAAAAAATGACCAAATACCATAGGAGGTTGAATGATGCAGAGATGACTTAAATAAATTATGGCAAAGGGTTTTGCTGCATGAGAAACTAAACACATACGCAACCTGGTCTCAGACCATCATGCAGTGTGTAAAGATGTGCCTATTATAAAATATATATCTTGTTCACCACACTTCAAATCATGAACAAAAATCAACAATTTATATATGAATTATGAGTTACCTGTTCTTTGTGCAGAGTAGCTGTTAGACATCAGCACTGAAAGTAAAAAAAAGAAGCATTTCCATTAATTCAACACAACACAATTCAATACAGATGTTGCACTACAATTATCTGATGGACCCAGTTGTAAAATTTCCATCATGGTGTAAATTTATCAGTCATGTTAGTTTAAATTTCCCTGATATGTAGTATAGCCTATTTGATTTTCTTGATATAATCAACATTTTCAGTTGGCAATGCATGTGTCTGTTGAAATAGCTGTTCTATTCAATAATTCACAGTTTTAAAAGTGTACTTAAATAACAGAATTTCTAGCTGCAATCTGTTGATCTTTTTACACACAGACATACAGGGCGAGCCAGCGACAGCTGGGTCGTTCTTGAACGATTCGTTCATTTTGAACAAAACTTGTATATGACTCGAAAGAAAGTCTCAGAGAGGGATTCATTCATTTGTTGCAGGACAGCCGCATATGATATGTACAGATAACACAAATTATTAAATCATGACCAGAGTCTGTGTTCTACGGAGCCCCTAAAGGGTCAAGATAGTGGGCAAAACATTATTTGGGTGGGGAAAAAAATTTGCAAATGCTTTTGTGTTTTCTTGAGAATTTGTGCGTTCTCTCACAAAATGTGCATCATAAAGACAGTCTTCTGCAAACTCTCTTATGTGTATTCCAGCATTATTCCAGCTTTTGAGTTCAAAAGAAGAGAAAGTCTGTGCAATGAAAGAGTGAAGCTCAAAAGACAACACTTATGCAATGCACAAATTATAATCTTCAATTTATGAATGAGTGTAAAATAAAGACAACACAGTTAAAATGACATTAAATGTGAGTGGTCTACACCCCTGTATGTCACCATTCATCAGTAATGAAAGGGTGTTAGTGGCTCATTTTGCTCAACACATGGGTAGAGGTGCACACATTCATCACGAGAGGGCGCACTTCTGAGAAACAATAATAAAAAATCCTCTTGTGTGGCCCCGCCTGTCAACCGCTTATGTCACCAATGCAAAATACGGCCCTGTTCTTCCTGTCCCCTTTGTTGATACATTACAGGAAAATAGTTTGAAGTTTTAACAAAGATTTATATAATAGAACTTTTGACCAACGTTTTGCAAAGTTTCTGCTTATAGTCTCTCATCCAGATAATGAAGACAATATTACAACAATAGGGCCTCCTGCACATTACACAAACATGTTCAATAAGAACAGCAGACAGACCGTAGATTAATAGAGAAGTTGAGAGCGATCTGAGAGCTCAAGATGGAGAGAGTCTATTTAAAGATACAGCACATACAACACCAACTCACGGAAACAGAAATATGTCTGATTCAACAGACAATCCAAAGATTATTACAATAAAATAAGATACAAGTATATAAAATATGAAGAGATGAAAGACAACGAAGTTACAACATGTACACAAGTCCATCATCTTTCACATGAACACAGACAGATGCATTTGATCTATAACACACAGTAATAACTGCAGTCTTCACTCTCATCATCACTATAACACCAAACATTATTTATATATGAACAGAATAAAGAATACATGAACACTGAGACAGTAAATCTACAGTATAGACCTGTGCACACACATCACCATCATGTGTTTCACACACACAGAAATAACAGAAGATAATATAGAATATAATAAAACACTCACAGAGTATAAGAGGCAGCACACTGGACTCCATACTGTCACTTTAATGATGTTTAAACTGTGCTGTCTGTCTAAACCAAACCCTTCCTGTGTTCAAACGTCATTTCACACTTCAGAGACAGAAATAAAAGGGTCGAAGCCCGATGCCAATGGTCTACAGACCAATAAAGGTGGTCTGAATCACAACAGTGAGATTTAAAATGTGTCTGAAGCATAACATTGAGAAGTGGAGCAACATTCAGGCCTTTCTGAACACAGAATGATTCATATGTTGGTAAATGAACTGAATCTGCTGCTGTGAATCTTTTGATCTTCTGCTGTAATTTGGTGCTTCATGAAACCAAAGATGCAGAAATCAATAAATATCTGTTGTTCCTCACACATATTTCTAAGAAGAGGAAAGTAAATATAAATTGATGTGAATCTGCTTGTGGCAGCCTTCAGTACTTACTAATAAACCAAAGACATTTACATTACATTTATGCATTTGGCAGACGCTTTTATCCAAAGCAACTTACAGTGCACTTATTACAGGGACAATCCCCCTGGAGCAACCTGGAGTTAAGTGCCTTGCTCAAGGGCCCAACAGTGGCATCTTGGTGGTGCTGGGGCTTGAACCCCTGACCTTTTGGTCAGTAACCCTGAGCCTCAACCACTGAGCCACCACTGCACTAGAGGCAGAAATGTATTAATATCTTTTGTTCCTCCCACACTGAAACTGCAGATGAGAAACAGAGCAGAAGTCAAACCACAACTATGACCTCATCTCTTTTATTAAACCACTAAAACAAAAGAAATATAAAATAAATATATTTTAAAAACAACATGACAAAGTGTTTTAAACACAAAGTAAAAATCAAACAAACTTTAATTACATTAGTTTTCACACAATAACAGGATTGCAGTGGAAAATGCTGATAACGATAAATGGGACGGAAATGTAAAATAGATTTATACCATGTTTGTTACATGTTTACTGTGCAACCAAAATCCCATAATAACCAGGAAATAAATGAAGATTTGGTGCATAACAGGGACTTTTAACTATAAACATGTCCAAAATACACAATTAACTTTTATTTTGATATGTTGGTGAAAGATGAAACCCAGAGAGTTGAAACCACAACCACTAGTGCACTGAACTCTTTCAGACTGAGTGTGTTTGATCACACGACTGATAACATTAAATGCAGTCGGTCACCACATGTACAATTCATTATAGCTGATAACATTTCAACTTCTGGCTCCATGTTCTTAAAATAAATCTTGTTAATACATCGAATATATTTGAGTGAAATAAACTGCATTGATAAGATGAGAGCGAGAAATAAACACGTGACGTGACTTTTGCTCCTCCTTCAGTGGTGTGTTTCTACTAGGTCCTGTAGTGGAATGTAAATATCTTCTCCGTCTGGCGGTAGCGTCACTTAGAGTGAATATCAAACTTGTCTTTTCTGGAGGTGGAAAACTGGGGAAAAGAAGCGCTAAGTGTCATTTAAAAGTTTTGCGTGATAATATTCAGAGAATCAAATCCGCTATTCGTAGTCTCGCTCGCCGTGTCGGTGTCAAGAGTATTTCCGGTCTGATTTACGAGGAGACTCGCGGTGTGTTGAAGGTGTTTCTGGTGAACGTTATGCGTGATGACGTCACCTACACTGACACGTCAAGAGAAAGACGTTACTGTCATGGATGTTGTTGACGCGCTGAAACGACAGAGACGAACTCTGAACGGATTCAGAGGATAAACGACTTTATTCTGGATAGACTAAACGCTCTTGTTAGTGTTTTCACACTGAAGAGTCGATGTTTAAACGGTAGTTTTGCGGGAGAACAAAGAAAAGTTAATCTGCTCGTCAATTTGAAACATGAGGCGATGGGCGGGACTTCAATTTCATGACAAAGCTTTTGATTGTCTCCCTTTCCACCCGTCAATCCAAGAGCTGACCAATGAAATCATTTATATGGTTTGATCCATGAAGACACGCAATCAGAGGACGCGTCGACTCCTTTATAAATTAGCATAGAGGAATAAAAACTGCAGTCAGATGAATCTCATTGTGCAAGAGAAACTTTGTGCAAGTGTATTTAGGAGAATTTGTGGTTTTAAATGCAAAGGATGGTCACACCCAATATTAATTTAGTTTAATGTTTACTGCACTTTGTATGAAGTCAATTGATAAATAAAAACCTATTTATTACATTATGTTTGAAAATGTCACACTTTACAGCATTTTCCAGAAATGCCTAAAACTTTTACACAGTTCTGTATATTAAACTTTTCATAAACAGTTTAAAGCAGTTCAGAAACTTTTCAGGATTAATATCAAAGCTGATACATTGACGCCATCTTCTGGACAATAAAGGCTCTACATGATACAATTGTACAATAATGTCATTCTTAACTAGTAAATCAAACTTATAAGGGAAAATAGTAATATCTCTGCAAACACAAAGTTCCAGATATATAATGTATTAGTTATATTTGGTAATTTCTTAACGTAACTGCAACATCTCAGGCTTGTAATATAATATAACCAATTCACAAATCATCTTCATGCCTTCCTTATGTTGCAAGATTACCCAGAATGGCCCAGTTACATAATGTATTTGTAATATTTTGGCAATTCCATGATTTACTGACAAATTAACTGCAACTTCATGGGCAATAATTGAATTACCATTAAATTACTGTTGGGAATTTTCAGGATTGGCCCCCAAGTATCAAGTCAGGTCTGCGGTCGCTCTCAATCCGGATCCTCGAGGGGAGAAATGATTGACAGACACTTCAGTATGCAATAGTGATTTCTCATACTTTATTGTTCAGCACAGCATGATATACCTTTGTAGGAACAGGAAAAGCAGTACATTAACTACATTATCCAATGAGATCAGTCTTCACCTTATTTGAACAAGACATTCAGATTCTGTATTACATAATTATCTAAAATATTCAAGAATAGACAAGTTCAACAAGACTGTTCAACTTTTGACCTCAGACACTCGGAAGAGTAAATCAGGGAACCCTTTCCACATGATTTCTGTTAATGACACACACACACACACAAACACACACACACACACACACACACACACACACACACACACACACACACACACACACACACACACACAAACTAGGAACTGAGTACTAGCTGTGAAATGTCAGCTTGCTTAAATATATTTATGGAAAAGTCTACTTTTCTCACAATTACCAAATCACAAATCATATTCACGTCCTCCTAATGTCCCAAGATTACCCAGAATGTTCCAGTTACATAATGTATTCGTAATATTTGGGTAATTCTGTGACTTATTGGCAACGTAACTCCAGCGTCATAGGTCTGTAATATAATTATCACTTCACCTTCCAATTCCACTTTTTTACGTTCTCCAATGTGATAAATTAAATCAGTCCAGTCGCAACACAGGAAAACTGCATTTCTGTGACAGATTTGTGTTGTTGCAGTTTAATAATTGCTACAGTATCACTCAAAGTTCAACAAACACATCAGATTGGTTGAGTAAAATAATGATCTTCTAGTTGAAGTTCTGTTAATATTTTTGCATCTGTGATTATTTGGAAGCTTTAATCACCTGAAATGTCTGTTAACATGATGCCAAAAGTTTATAATGGAAGTGCCCAGAATAATGCTATTTAAAAAAAATAAAATGATCCCCTTTTCTCTTCTGCTTCTGAGACCGTCAATCTGCGCATCTTATCACGTGACTCGTTGTGCGTGAAACTGCAGAGACTCGCAGCATGTGGAGGCTCATGCTACTCTCCACGATCCACACACATCTCACCACACGCCCCATTGAGAGCGAGAACCACTAATCACCACCACGAGGAGGTTACCCCATGTGACTCTACCCTCCCTAGCAACCGGACCAATTTGGTTGCTTAGGAGACCAGACTGGAGTCACTCAGCACATCCTGGATTCAAACTCGCGACTCCAGGTGTGATAGTCAGCGTCAATACTTGCATAGCTACCCAGGCCCTCCGATAATGCTATTTGTTTCAATAAATGTATACATAATATAATATGAATATATATATATATATATATATATATATATATATATATATATATATATATATATATATATGTTTCTGATTTCCTTGGGACAGTCAATATATTTATAATAATAAGTCAAATATATGTCTGTGTTTTTTAGTTATAAATCTGCAGTTTATTTGTTGTGGTACTGAAATGCTTTTGACTAAATTTGCTGTGTCTTTACAGTGCTGGGTATAAACCATATAGGCGATTCACAAACTTTCTTGTGTGTGTCTGTGTTGAGAAATATTTATTAATTCATTTTCATTTATTTAGCGCATTTCACAATGCATTGTCTCAAAGCAGCTTAACAGAAAATTATGATGTAACAATTGCAGCTTTAATTTCAAAAAGTCTTAAAGTCATCTTTCAACAAATCAACAAGTCGACAAATATATTTTTAAATGCCTATGGAGAAAATTAATGGGGAATATCTTGTGATTTTCCGTGGATGCTCGGTCCTTCCTGTGTGTGTTTGAGCCGGGATGTCCGGAGCACTCGTTGCCATGGTTCACTCATTCAGACCTCTTGAGCTTAGATGATAAAAATGTCCTGCCAGGATATCATTTATGAGCAAATTAGAACCCAAAACAGTCCCATGGTTTGTTACTAAAAAGCTTCAGCTGCAATATTACTCTTTATAGAACTTTAATAATAATATTATTACACATAAATTGCATAATCAGCCACAATCAAACTCGTTTGAGGATACAATTGAAGCATTTGATGTTAAATGAAGGTAAAAACCACAAACACGTTACTATGCGTCTTCACATGTAGACAACACATTGGAAAGATGATCTGTTATTTGCACTTCTGACCTGATGGCACAAGTACAAGCAACATTAGCACATGTTAGCAACATTAGCACGTTAGCAACATAAGTACATGTTAGCAACATTAGCACAGGTCTCACCGACACACATATATGTAACTCCCCATGAACTCCCGTGTTACCGTATATGACACAGTATCCCCGCAAGTCCATTAAGCTACAATATATGACATATCCTCCCCTTTTGTGTTATTTCAAAACAAGGAACATTTTAACTGAAAATGGCTAGGCAACACATACCCCAAAATTACACATACCCCTCATTTGAGATCACAGCAAATACTTTTCATGGTCCAGTACAACATCTCAATGACAGCAGAAACAGAAAGAAAGATTAACATATCATCTCTGTACTGTTATACCTCTAACAAATCACAGGAGATTATGTAATCATCAATAGCAACATACATAACAGGAATATCAGCTTGTAATAACGCTCAATACAATATGGCGTTAATATGTAAACACGTAGAAACCGAAACCGAAAGTAAACCGCTGATCGGCAATGAACATCACTTAGATGAATTTCACTTCATTCATATGAACATAACAGAGTAATTCTAGTCATCATCAACACAGTGACATGTTTAAAGACATAATCTGCAATATTATTACCTCAGGAGTCAGATATCATTGAACAAACACATGTGAACACCAGATCTCAATACACTCAATATCAGCGGATAAACATCACATTAACAGT
Source organism: Xyrauchen texanus (assembly GCF_025860055.1). Taxonomy (NCBI): domain Eukaryota; kingdom Metazoa; phylum Chordata; class Actinopteri; order Cypriniformes; family Catostomidae; genus Xyrauchen; species Xyrauchen texanus. The sequence continues at coordinate 64,654,680 of NC_068276.1, read as the reverse complement.
CATGAAAGTATCTATAGAACATATATCAGGGAAATAATTACTCACAGTCACTCATGGACGCACACTTTAGCACACACAACATGTTTTCTTGTCTTTCATCTGCCTTGCTCCGCTGTATGCCGTTGATTGACAGGCGCTCTAAGCCCCGCCTCTCCAACACTGTACATTATAAATATGTTGACACAGTTCAATATTGATGTGATTCCGTCACAACTGTCATTTTGATATATCGATGTGCTATTGTTTTATAATAATAGATTGTTTATATTTTCTGTATAACCAGGTTTATTTGTTTGTTTGTTGTTTACTCTGAGTTTGTGCATGAGTCGGTGTTGTGCGGGACGTTTGCTGGATTTCATCTCTAAGATAATGTTTCCTGGTGTTGCAGTTTGTTGTCGCTGTTGAATAGCGGAAGAGAAGTTTCTGTCTGAGGCTCTCGGAGCGCATAAACGCCACATCCTTTGGATTTTCCCGGCAAAAGTGACCCGCTCCATCTCATGAAAATCAGTCTACAGGCTTTAAAGGAATACTCCAGCTGTGGGAAGATGAATGTGTATTTAATAGTGGTCATTTATGTAGTAGAAATGTGAAATTATTTTTGAATTTGAAGCATTCTAGACTGAGAAAAGGCAAAAAATGTATGTTTTACTCATGTGGCTGAAAGACAACAACTCCCAGAATGCACTTGCTTTGCCGCACTTACGAGGCCACTCCCAAACCAACGTTAGTAATGCGAACATACACACATACAGTATGTACGCATACATGAAAATATAACAATAGCTCAGCTGACATCGCGGGAACAACATTATGCCGGGTGTCCAAACTCTGTACATTACGTCTTAGTAACAAAAAGAAATACAAAAAATACTCACTTTACACTAAGCCGTCCATTTGTCCCTGCAGGCTTTGGCTGGCGTTTCCAATTTATCTTTGGGATCCTGAAATAAGTTTCCATGTGTGGTACAAAACTTGGGTGCTCAGTTACACATGCTAGTGGTGCAGTTTCATCAGCGGATTCAGCGATCTCATGCAGAAGAAAATGGCATCGCTGAAATTCGCGACAGCAATAGGACTCTCTATCTGTTTGCATAGACGCACAGCGAGAGCACTAACACGACCAGTCCGCCCCAGCTCGAGTCTGGCCGGTTTCTTCCTCCTGACCGCCAAGCAGCTGCTCCGGCAGCCTCTTGTTCCTCCATCTCCCGCAACTGTTCGTCGCTGTATTGCGGCTCGTATAGGTAGCCGCGAGCAAAAAAAAAAAAAAAAAAAAAGGTAGCCGCGAGCATCCGATTCACACAAAAGATCTTCGAAATCCCCATCTGTCATTACTTCAAAACTTTCTTCCGCCATCGTGATTAGACTATTATACAAAGTTTTACAGAGCAAGAGCCTGTTAGCTTAGCTTAAAGATGGCTGACACTATCTTTACATTCTATGAGTAAGATCCCGCCTCATGTGGGCGTGGTGAAAACATGCGGAACTAGCTTCTAATTCTGGCTGTAGTTTAAAGCCTCTCGCCCAAAAATCCTCCGATGATGCAAAATGACGATTTCTGCGTCATCGGAGGATTTTTTTCCAGACTAAAAATTAAATTTTCTCTCATATCATGGGGATATGAGGGGGGGAAGCAGGGTAATTCAAAAATACTACTGGTTTTCTACTGATACAAAGCTTAATGCTAAATCCTGGAGTATTCCTTTAATAAGCGACTGAATTCCGGGAAGGGCTCGTTTTTTAAGATGCGTTACAAGCCGTTCATACATTGGCAAAAAAATAAATACAATAATTACATGGAAAATGTTACATATGGCACCTTTAAGCAGTTACTGTAATATCAAATAAACAAGATTGTATTCTTCAGTGTTCATGTGTTGTTTGTTTATTCACATTGAATCCAAACATACAGAATTAAAGATTACGTTTCTAAAGGCGCGTGTCCATCAGAATACAGTCCAGTTTGATTCACAACATTTCATTAACAAAGTGAATTATGAGTCGAGAAAAATAAAAAGTGGATCAGAATAGATGAATTAAAGGACAGTGGAAAAGAGATAAATTAAAAAAAAATCTGACAGAAAATGTAATTAATTAATTTAAAGGTGAATATAGTTACACTGACATTATAGAAACACACATACGCAGGTTTATAATGTAAGAGTTATTTTACAATTTACATGAAAGAGCAAATTCTGAACTTAAACAAGAAAGTGTCCCAACTACAATAAATGTTGCACTATTAAACACACATTTAAAATAAGCGCATTATAAAAGCAGAAGGTTTGTGTACAAACTTCCCGACACAAAATACAAGAAACATGATCAGAACTTTTGCATGTAAAGGCATTTAACGGCATTCTCTCATTACATGTTGACGCCAAGACTGGATAAAAAACATCTCAAAATCTCATGGAAATCCAGTTTTGTCTTGTCAGGTGTCTTTTTTAATGAATGAGCTGATCATTGATTGATTTCAGCGTTTCTTCTACATGTAAATGTGTGTATTTTAAAATAAACTTGATCAATTCTTGCAGGTTTTTTTCTTTCGGTGATTAAAAACTTGAGCATAAGTTGCATCGACTCCAGCACTGCCACCTAAAAGACACAAATGAATAATAATAATAAAGTAAAAAGCTTCAGCTGTATTTGGCACATTCAGCGTGATCATTTGAACTGTAATTGTGAGTTTTGAATGATGATATATGTGTGTTTCTCTCACCTCTGTCTGTGTTCTGCTTCAGATCAGAGTAAACAGTGTCTTCACACTCACTGCTTTTCCCTGATAGTGAACAACAGAGAGTCATAAACAACATCTTACTCATTATACAGAACAATAATAATTCATAATCTATGACACTATTAAGAGGATACAGCAGATCCAAAACCTGACACACTCAAAACATGTATGTGTGTGTATTTTATTGAACATCAGATGTGGCCTGTAATCTTTATAAACTGTATGTGATATTAAATGATAATACTAAAGAGATTTTTTCTGACTTACCTCTTTGATTGTCCTCAGTTTTCATCTCAATTAAAACATCTCTTTTTCCAGCATCTACCAAAGAAAATAACAGAAAATATCAGTTCCCCGTCTGTCACTCAGTCGACGTTTTGACGAGTGCCACTCTTTTAGAGAAATATACTCTTTTAATTGTGTTTTTATATATATATGAGAATATGAATATATATATATATATAAACGAAGTTATTCTTTTATCAGCTGCTGAAGCGCTCAGAACACTTTTTCCGCTAGAAAGCAACAGCTTGTAGAGATGAATGAACGTCAGAGGAGTTCAGCTCTGTGACTGCTCTCTCTGCTCTGAAGAAGATATCTGATGTGTATTTGCAGCGTCACTCCTTTTATACCTGTATGTCCGGGGGAGTGGCATATGCAAATTCCACAAGCCAATTCTTATTGGCCATTTCTCAAAATCAGAGATGTCTGGGCTCCGCATGAGCGACCCCTAGTGTCAACTCATCGACACAACATCTCGTTCCCTCCATCAGGGAACGGAGGTTATGTTAGTAACAGAGACGTTTTTGCTTAATAAATGTTAATTCTTAACAGGTGTAGTAAAGAGGATTTATTTTACCTTTATCCACAGATATCTTGTTTTTAATAGTGACCTCTGAATATGTGACCTCATCTGCTGATGCCCCTGATCACAGGAAACCAAACAAAGCAATTAGCCAATAGATGGGCATTTTAAAGATGAGCAATATATATATTTTGGTAACTAAATATTTAAAACTCTACCTGTGCTCTTCTTATCGTTTGTTTCCACTTCATCATAAATGTGATCACAACCTGCTGGGCAGCAAACATGTGTTTGAGGATTAAAGATCCACACACAGCTGTTACAGGGAAACACTTGAATAATGTGTTATTGAGTCTGACCAGACTGTAGAGGACAGTTTTCTGTCGGGGATTCTCCAGGTCGTGTCCTCTGATTCTGAACTGATGTCTGTTGGTTGATACACTGCTGATCTACAGTAGATAGAGACAAAGATCAATGATGTGTCCACATGTCAACTTCTCTTAAAGATAATGTGTGTCATTTCATGTTCAAATACTTTCTTGTGTCCCTTAATATGCAGATTAAACTATAAATAAAGGATTTGTTGATTTCACCCAAAAGGGAAACACTGAGACTATGTGACACTATCAAAACATTTCTCTGTTTGACTTCATTTGGTGGTGAACATTAGGATTGATCAAACAATACTATGAACAAACCTTTGTTGTGTTTGTATCTCCACAGCAGGATCAGTGAGATGAGGAGTAACACGGCAACACTCAGACACGCAACCACCCAAATCACCGGATGAGAAGATGAACCGTCTGAGACTGGAGAACACGACAGACACATTTATTCATATTTTATTATTGCGAAGATCTCAGAATAACTCACTGGAATAAACTCTCACCTCTGACTGAGATCCAGCTCTCGGGTGACTGTCCTCTCTCTCCGTGTTTACAGGAGTAGAAACCCTCATGTGACTTTGAGACAGTACGGATGCTCATCTCTCCTGTCGTCTGTTTCTGGAGGAGTGATCCATCTTTATAGAAATCAGCTGTGAGGATTGAGGAGTTTGTAGATCGATGTAAACAGTGTAGAGTCAGAGTATCTCCCTCAATCACAGGATGAACAGAACTCTCCAGAATCACATCACCATCTACACAACAGAGGAAATGGAGAAACAGCAGGAAGAAGTTTAAGCACATATTTAAAGTCACATATTCAGCTCTGTTTTAAGTATCATGACACTATATCTGCTGTTATATAGACTCACCATGTACTGTGATGTTAATATGAGGACTGTGTTCTCCAGATTGAGACTCACACCAGTACACTCCAGTGTCAGATGTTTTAAGGAGCTGATTTCACATGTAGATCCTGTAGATGAACAATCTTTCATTCTCTCACTGTCTGTGTTTCTTCTCACTGTCCATCCAGTGGAGTTATTGTGATCCTCACAGTTCAGAGAGAGAGAGTGAGATGAGAAGTGTTGACTTCTGCTGGGACTGATGATCAGAGACACTGAGGGACGTTGAGCTGAAATGAAGTTCAAACAAATACTGCAAGATAAATCCCTGTAGAAACTTATAGGTGAAAAATCGACATGAAAACTGAGAATGATTCAGTGCAAAGACTCCAGGATAGGAGTGATCATGTGGATCAAGATCTGGTCAGGATTTCAGCTTCTGAGATTTGAATGAAGTAAAATTGGGGATTAAGAAAGCTCGACAAATCATGTTTTTGGGATTCTGCTGGATGTGATGGTGCTCGCGATAGCTCGCAGGAGAGTGAAGTGCAGGCTGCTGAAAATGCGCAGTAGAGTTCAGCGCTGGGTGCCCCAGTATGTTCCTTGGTTGAACTGCTGTAACCGACCTGCTGCTTGAGTGGCGAAAAGAATGTGGTAGTTGTAGAAAACCTCCAACACATACAGCCATGTCTAGTATGACTGATAGGTAATCGTCTAGCTCGGTCCTTCGATCTGGATAGACGGAGCAAATTATGTTGCGGTAAATCGAAAAAGCTAAAGCAAATTCGGTAAGGGTGAGGTCTTTAGAGTGGGAATTTATTGTGTGGCTGAGCTGCATTAAGCCTAGGCTGGTTTGCAGCTGTCTGGGCTGGCTGATTTTTCCATTCTGTATAATGCAGCCCATGCACGTTTCGTGGCCGAACCACCGGCCCGCTCGGTTCTCCCGCTGGCCATTACACCCCTTGCAAACGCAATTTACAAACACAGGCACTGGTAATAAAATACAGTAAGTTTTATCTCACCTGTGACATTGACCCACAATGCATCACTGTAGTTTGTGTAGTAAACTGGTTCTCCTCTTCCAGCTCTACACCAGTACTGACCTCCATCAGACACTGAATCAATATGGACTCTGTAGGAGTTTGTTTCTGTCTTGTTTTTCTCAGAGTTCTGTGTGTGTTTGTACCAGTAAAAGTCCCATCCAGCGGTCTGAGTCATGTGACAGATCAGAGTCACCGTGTTTCCTGTCAGTGCAGCTCCTGCAGTATCTGATGTGAGTTCAGGATTGAGCTTTGAGTCTGTGGTGAAGAACATTTGGGTCATTAATAAACAGAGTTCATCTTCTGCTCGTCTTTACTACAGTAATTACTGACCTTTAACAGAAAGAATAACACTTGTGTTCTGTGATGTTGCTGGTCTTCCATCTCTTTCCTCGACAGCAGAACTGATGTTGATCAGACTCAGTAGCTCCTCTGATAGTGAGAGTGTTTGTGTTTACAGTGTAACGCTCAGACTCAGACACGCACAGTTCTGTCTTTATACCACTCATATCTCCAGTTACTGTAATCAGACTCAATGTCACACTTCATGATCACTGTCTCTCCAGTGAAAACAGATGTTTCTGGATGTACAGTGAGTTTAGCTGTGGGCAAATCTGTTCAGAGAAGGAAATATTTACTCAGAGCTCCTGATAAACACTCAGAACAAACTGAATAAACTTTGTAAAAGTCTACAGAGATGCGCACACACCTGATACTGTCAGTGTAACAGCATCACTGATGTCTGATCTCTGTGAGTCTCTGATTTTCTCTCCTCTACAGCTGTATTTACCACTGTGAGATTTGTCAGATGTGATTCTGTACACTCTCTCAGTGCTGACTGGATTGACTGAATCATCTTTAATCCAGCTGTATCATCTGAAGATTATGAAGATTTGAATCATTAAATAAATGTAATAAGTTCAACAACACACATATCCACATTATTCCTGAACACAGATTGATTTGACCCAATTTGTGTTGGCAACCGTTCCTCACCAGTAACCAGCACAAGATATAAGTATTGTAATGATTATTGAACAGTTTAACACTTCAAATATAGATTTTCATGCATTCAGTCATTTGTTGCATTTGTGATTTAGTTCAATTCTACAAAACCTGCTGAAAATATATTATTCATGTGCAGTTTATTTATTGCCATTTTGTCCAAAACTGACAATTTCTGCCACAGTTTCACTGTCAATTTCTTGCATTCATATTTTCAATGTCAATTTCCTGAACACCAAAAGCATTTTGTAAACCCTATTTAGTACAATGTTTTAAAATAAAAGATATTATTAGTACATGACAAATATTGATCTGTTTCTCACCCACACCATCATATCACTTCTGAAGACATGGATTAAACCACTGGAGTCTTATGGATACTTTTATACTGTCTTTATTTCATTGTTAATGTGATGTTTAAAGTATTACATTTATAAATATTTCAGAAACATGTGAGTTTAAAGTGCCGATAGTGAACAGAGTCGAGATGAGCGTTTGATGTGTTTTTGACAGTGCTTCATCTGAGTATGTAGATGTCATGATGGTCCGAGGTTTGTTATGTTCATATCATTCACTAATTTGATTTGTTCTGACAGAAAACAACTTCACAAGTTGATCCTGAAAGTCATTTTGACTCCAAATAACACTTAAATGTTTGTTGTTCTCCGTCTGAATCGCTCGTTTCGGTAGTTTTTACATTGTGTCTCGAGACCAGAAACACAAAACAGGCAATTACAATCATCATGTGTCGTCCAGTAGTTGCTCAGGAAAACTGTGGATCTGCTGATGATGCATATGATTATAATATAACAGATGATCACTCACCGATGACACGAAATGACACTTCATTACTCCAGTAAGTGCTGATTTGTGTAGATGTTCTTCTAGCGAAACACAAGCATTTACTGTATCCGCTGTTCATTACAGTAATCTTGAACTCTTTCTCATTAGAGTCTTGAATACTACCATTATCACAAAACCATTTGTATGTCCAGTGTGTCTCTTCTGTCCCCTGTACGTCACATGTGAGAGTGACGGTCTCTCCTCTGAATATCGGTGATGTTTTAGGATTTACAGTCAGAACAGGTTTATCTGTAAGAACCAGAAACAAACACACAACTCTCACTTTACAAACACACATGTTGCATCTACAGTTTAATTCACTCTCTATAATAATAGTTTAATCTATTTTTAAATTTACACATATCAATTTCACAAGAAATTTTCATCCAATTTAATGACGTAATCTTTATCAAACCTGATTAATAAAACTAAGATTTATTATAGTTTTATTATTATTATTATATATATTTGATTTACAGTAATAAAGGTCACTTGTAAAAGAGTGAGGACAGTTTTATAAGAGTGCGTTCAGTGTCTGTACACTCTTGTGTTCACATTAATATTGTCGATCTTGCATCTCTCTGAGTGCTCGATTAGAAGTCTTTGTTCTAGCAACTGGCCCGAATCTCTCTCACACTGGTCCCGGGACATCGGGCAGTCCTTATTGTCGAGCCCTGTATCATAATATTTCATATTTAGACCCACTGTAATATTTTATTGGTTTGATCTTTCAATATTAATTTATATATTTGCCTCCTCTGAAAATTCTGTCATGGACCGTCACTGTCACCAGGTGCGCAGGGACGTGCACAGACATTTTGGGGGGCTCAAGTGGAAAAAAGGGCACTTCTTATAATTATTTATTTATTAAAAACAAAATTAAATATATTAACACAACTCTGACCTCCTTACCAATTTATTTAAATTCCCTCACACTCACACAATTGTTTCATGTCTTCATTAGTATTCACTAAATATCACAAGAGCAACAGCAAAGAAAACTTCGCCACAATGTGCATGTTTTCTATGATACTAGTGTCAAATATATATTTATAATAAAGGACTGCACAAGGAGAGGGACATAATTTCACTAATTATTTGTTTATTTTGCACAAGGCAATAAATAGTTTTAATTCTTTTAAATTAGTTATTCTCAAATTAAATATTCCATCTTTTACTCTCATGATTAGTTCTAAGTAATACAGACACAATGCTGGTTGCTGGTTTTACAAGTGGGATGATTTTTGATATTTCTTGAAACAAGGGTGATGACATCCGCTCACATCCCCCTCAACTCAAATGACAACGTTATGGATGTAACCTACATTCCCTGATGGAGGGAACGAGATGTTGTGTCGAAGAAGTGACACTAGGGGTCTCTCTTGAGTGCCTTTTGCATCTCTGATCTATGAAAAAAGGCCAATGAGAAATTGTCCCACCCCCGGACATACGGGTATAAAGGCGGGGAATGCGTCTATTTCATTCAGGATTTTTCTGAGGAGCCGATATTGGTTCGGCCGCAACAGTGGCTCAGCTCAGCGACGTGGCTGGGAAGACACAACGTCTCAATCCCTTCACCAGGGAACGGAGACAACATCCTACAGGCCCTGGAGGGAAGCACCGGGCAATCCCGCGAGGTGGCGGCGTTCTCTGGTACACAGGTGGATCGCAACTGCTCTGTCCACCTGGGGGACCCCCGGGTAGTCTGGTCCACTCCACCGTCAAGGGAAGTGAGAGCGGAGGAGCGATGAAGCCGGTTTCGGGCAGTAAAAGGTGACCTTTACGGCTTACTCAACTCGTCATGCATGTCCGGGAAGAAAGGAACCGGGGGCGCGGGTGTGAGCGGCGCACATGCCCTAGGAACCAATCGAGTAGCCGTGAGGGGTGGACGGAGGTCTCCATCGACGACCCCGGAAAGCAGAGCGGACCTCTGCATGTCAGCCTCAAACTGGGAGAGCAGACCCGAAGGTGGCGGCCCAGGCGAGTCATCGCATCAGACCCCGCTGTGATGCTCTACGATGCAGCGGTGATGTCGTAATCCAATTCCAGGGGCTCAAGGGAGAATGCCTGCTGACCATGAAGTGAGCTGCACTCATCACGAGCTCGGACGGAAGCAAGCAAGCATGCCGGGGAGGAGGGTGATTTGCGGGGATTTACCCGGTGAAACCGAGCCCGTCATTATACCCAAATATAATTCGGCTTCATCGCCCGCGGCACCGGCCCCAATCCCGTAGAAAGGAGGCGAGGCGTGGGGGGGGGGGGCGGCTGAAGTGGTATTCTCTCATGACAAAAGAAAGCCGTGACGGCAATGCTGCCATGGCTATGTTCTCGCACTGAGAACTTAACCATTCATAAAAAACTGCCTACGTGTGATCGCAGCCCAGGCATGCGAGGCAGCTTTTATGACCATCGGAAGTGGAGAGAAATCAACCGCATCCAGAAACTACACAGAGGCGTGAAGACATCTTTAAAAAGACGCGTCCTGAAAAGGACGTTCAACGCCAGCTGTGTATTTGCTCTTTTAGAGAAATAACACTTTTAGCTGCGCTGTCGAAGCACACAGGGGCAAACTTCACTGCCGTGCAGAGAAGGGAGAAAGCCGCTGATATGCGCCGTAGATCAAACAGCAATCGCACTCAGAGATGGGAGGAACAATGTGTGACTCGCAGCTCGCTGAATACAAGATCATCAGCTCTTTTCCATCAGACCGGAAAATTTCTAAATGAAACAAATGCATTCCCCGCCTTTATACCCATATGTCTGGGGGAGGGACATGCAAATTCTGTCTGCCAATTTCTCATTGGCCTTTTCTCATAGATCAGAGGTTCAAAAGCGTTCAAGAGAGACCCCTAGTTTCGCTTCTTCGACACAACGTCGAAGTGAGCGACAGACGAGGAACCCTGATTATAACTGCCTCAAAAAGTGTGTGTGCGTCTGTGTGTGTGAGTGTTTGAGTGTCTGCGTGTGTGTGTTTGTGTGTGCGTGTTTTTGTGTGTGTTATGTATCTACATGTGTGTGTGTGTTTTTGTGTGTGTTATGTATCTACATGTGTGTGTGTGTTTTTGTGTGTGTTATGTATCTACATGTGTGTGTGTGTTTTTGTGTGTGTTATGTATCTACATGTGTGTGTGTGTGTGTGTGAGTTTGAGAGTGTGTGTGTGTTTGAGTGTCTGCGTGTGTATGTGGGTGTGTGTGTTTGTGTGTGAGAGAGTGTGTGTTTGTGTGTGATTGAGTGTGTGTTTGACTGTCTGCATGTGTGTGTGTGAGTGAGTGTGTGTTTGTGTGTTTGAGTGTCTGCGTGTGTGTGTGTGTGTGTGTGTGTGAGTGAGTGAGTGTGTGTTTGTGTCTGTGTTGGTGGAGCGGTAGGGTAGTGTAGACCAGAGTTCGATTCCCACTCATGGCCAACACCAGTGACGATTATCTGAACCGGTCCCGAGCCCTAGGTTGACTCAGCCTATAATGAGTACCTGCGGTGTGTAAAAGGCAGTTGGGCGTGGTGCTGGCCACCCACCCCCTTGTGTACCGTTCCGGCCTTCATAGGTGCTCACTAACAACACTTGCCCCTACAGTCTGTTAAGGCTAAATGGGGGATCTTTGTCTTTGTTTGTGTGTGAGTCTATATGTGTGAGTGTTTGTGCGCGTTTTTTTGTTTGTGTTATGTATCTACATGTTTGTGCGTGCGTGTGTGTGTTTGTTTATGTGTGTGTGTGTTTTTTTTCCTGCATTGTTGCTGACTTAATAAAATTGCTCTGTTTTTCACTTTTTCCCCATTCATTTTCAACGGTCGGTCAATTTTGACAATGAATACCAAAGGTGACCTTTTTTTTATGACTACTTGAATCTAGCCCAATTATAATTTTATATGTTAAAATGGCAAATGGAGGAAAAGTCACCAAGTCTCATACTGATCAGATAAAATAAACGTCCTAGTAACTTCCGTAACCTCCATTCCCTGATGGAGGGAATGAGATGTTGTGTCGATGTTGTGACACTAGGGGTCGCTCTTGAGAGCCCGAGACACCTCTGATCTTTGATAAAAGGCCAATGGGAATTGGCGAGTGGTATTTGCATGCCACTCCCCTGGATATACGGGTAGAAAGGAGGGGACGTGCATACCGCTCTTTAAGGTTTTGTGCTGAGGAGCCGAGAATAAGGGTAGCTCAGAGTTGTAGCAGGAGGGACACAACGTCTCGTTACCTCCATCAGGGAACAGAGGTTACGGAAGTAACCAGGACATTCCCTATCTGTCACTCACTCGATGTTGTGTCGATGTAGTGACACTAGGGGTCCCTACAAAAACGGCAAAACAAGCTGAACTGTGTTACGTGGATCGGCAGTGCAAGATGGGTAGACTACTGTGTGCCGCATAGCCTGCACACCTGGCCGGCACGTAACCTCACCTGACGCTAGTATCAGTGTCGAACAGCCCGCTGAGCCGACTGACACAGGGCTAGGAGAAAGTCAACCAGGGAACACATTTGTGAATGCTACTGGGAATTGACAACGCAAATCTTCAGCTCAAGGGAGGTGCAAGCGATATATCCGGCTGGATGACCAGGACTTACCTGTTCATTCCAGCTAAGACACGGGATGAACCCAGCTCAACCCGGAGATTGTAGAATCTCGCAAAGGTGTTGGGTATAGCCCAGCCCTCTGCTCTGCAAATGTCTGTTAGAGAAGCCCCACTGGTCAGAGCCCAGGAGGCCGCCACACTCCTGGTGGAATGGGCTCATAGCCCTGCAGGGGGTGGCATGTGCTGAGCTTAGTAAGCACCGTAGGCCCTAGCTGTCAGGGACAACGTAAACCTACAGGCCCTGGACAGGAGCTTCGGGCACCCGCGCCAGGTGGCGGTGCTCTGCGGGCATAGGTGCACCGCTAGTGCCTTGTCCACTGGGGGCATCGCCAAGTAACCCCTGGCCGCTCCGCCATTGAGGGTAGAGAGAGTGGGGGAGCTGAAAGATCAGTACCGGGCAGTGAAAGGTGCCTCCCACGATCTTGTCAACTCCTCATGCACCTCAAGGAAGAAAGGCACTGGGGCGGGCAAGTGAGTGGCACTGCGAGCCCAGATACCAATCATCGAGCCGCGAGGGTTCAGGGGAGAGCGAAGAGTTCCACTCTAGCCTGACACTCGCGGTAGCCAGGGAAAGCATGTCCATCATTTCCGAGTCCGCCTTTGACTGGGCGACCACGACTGAGGAGGGAAACCCAGCCGAGGTTTCCACGTCAGACTGAATGAGCCCGATCTCCGACACTTAGCTCGAGAGCTCATCACCTTCGCGGGCAACAAACAAGAGGTCGAACTCACCCTGGGATGAGACGGCGCACTCAACTGAGTGCCTAATCAGAGCAAACGAGAGTGCCGTGGAACAGGAGGTCCGTGGGGATTTACCCGGTGGAGGTGGTCCCATTGTGGTTTCTAACGAAAGTGAGCCGCGACCATAGCTTTGCCATGGTCATGTCCTCGCAGTGAGGACTCATCCTTGAAAGATGTCTAAATGTGGGCAGTGCCCAGGAACAAAAGACAACGATCATGGCCGTCTGAAAGCGAGAGATATCGACTGCATCCAGAAATAACACACAATCGGAAGGGCATCTTCAAAAAGCTGTGTCTTTAAAAACACGTTCCGATGTGTGCCGCTCTTTTAGAATATACTCTTTTAAAAGACCAAATACTCTATAGAATAAACTGTAAGGATCCAGCATAAGTGAGAATAGAAGCCATGGGAAATTCAGCTCACTGAATCATCGACCGATCGGCTCCGAAGAGAAATCTGAATAAGCGGTATGCACGTCCCCTCCTTTACCTGTATGTTCTGGGGAGTGGCATGCAAATACCACTCGAAAATTATAATTGGCAATTTAACAAATATCAGAGGTGTCTCTGGCTCTCAAGAGTGACCCCTAGTGTCACTACATCGACACAACTTCGAGTGAGATAGGAAACCATTTTTATTCAATTTAAACAAAATATATACACTCACCTAAAGGATTATTAGGAACACCTGTTCAATTTCTCATTAATGAAATTATCTAATCAACCAATCACATGGCAGTTGCTTCAATGCATTTAGGGGTGTGGTCCTGGTCAAGACAATCTCCTGAACTCCAAACTGAATGTCAGAATGGGAAAGAAAGGTGAATTAAGCAATTTTGAGCGTGGCATGGTTGTTGGTGCCAGACGGGCCAGTCTGAGTATTTCACAATCTGCTCAGTTACTGGGATTTTCACGCACAACCATTTCTAGGGTTTACAAAGAATGGTGTGAAAAGGAAAAACATCCAGTATCGCGGCAGTCCTGTGGGCGAAAATTCCTTGTTGATGCTAGAGGTCAGAGGAGAATGGGCCGACTGATTCAAGCTGATAGAAGAGCAACTTTGACTGAAATAACCACTCATTACAAACGAGGTATGCAGCAAAGCATTTGTGAAGCCACAACACGCACAACCTTGAGGCGGATGGGCTACAACAGCAGAAGACCCCACCGGGTACCACTTATCTCCACTACAAATAGGAAAAAGAGGCTACAATTTGCAAGAGCTCACCAAAATTGGACAGTTGAAGACTGGAAAAATGTTGCCTGGTCTGATGAGTCTCGATTTCTGTTGAGACATTCAGATGGTAGAGTCAGAATTTGGCGTAAACAGAATGAGAACATGGATCCATCATGCCTTGTTACCACTGTGCAGGCTGGTGGTGGTGGTGTAATGGTGTGGGGATGTTTTCTTGGCACACTTTAGGCCCCTTAGTGCCAATTGGGCATCGTTTAAATGCCATGGCCTACCTGAGCATTGTTTCTGACCATGTCCATCCCTTTATGGCCACCATGTACCCATCCTATGATGGATACTTCCAGCAGGATAATGCACCATGTCACAAAGCTCGAATCATTTCAAATTGGTTTCTTGAACATGACAATGAGTTCACTGTACTAAAATGGCCCCCACAGTCACCAGATCTCAACCCAATAGAGCATCTTTGGGATGTGGTGGAACGGGAGCTTCATGCCCTGGATGTGCATCCCACAAATCTCCATCATCTGCAAGATGCTATCCTATCAATATTGGCCAACATTTCTAAAGAATGCTTTCAGCACCTTGTTGAATCAATGCCATGTAGAATTAAGGCAGTTCTGAAGGCGAAAGGGGGTCAAACACAGTATTAGTATGTGTTCCTAATAATCCTTTAGGTGAGTGTATATTTATGTCAAAAATGACCGAATACCATAGGAGGTTGAATGATGCATAGATTAATTAAATAAATTATGGCAAAGGGTTTTGCTGCATGAGAAACTAAACACATACGCAACCTGGTCTCAGACCATCATGCAGTGTGTGAAGATGTGCCAACACAAATATTATAAATTATATATCTTGTTCACTACACTTCAAATCATGAACAAAAATCAACAATTTATTTATGAATTATGAGTTACCTGGACTTTGTGCAGAATAGCTGTAAGACATCAGCACTGAAAGTAAAAAAAGAAGAATTTCCTTTAATTCAACACAACATAATTCAATACAGATGTTACACTACAATTATCTGATGGACCCAGTTGTAAAATTTCCATCATGGTGTAAATTTATCAGTCATGTTAGTTTAAATTTCCCTGATATGTGGTATAGCCTATTTGATTTTCTTGATATATTCAACATTTTCAGTTGGCAATGCACTTTATTCTATTCAATACTTCACAGTTTTTAAAAGTGTACTTAAATAAGAGAATTTCGAGATGCACATCTATATTTCCAGCAATCTGGCGATCTTTTTACACACAGACATACAGGGAGAGAATGAGACAGATGGGACGTTCTTGAACGATTCGTTCATTTTGAACAAAACATTTATATGACTCGAAAGAATGAGTCTCAGAGAGGGATTCATTCATTTGACGCAGGACAGCCGCATATGATCTGTACAGATAACACAAATGATTAGTTCATGTCCAGAGTCTGTGTCCTACGGAGCCCCTAAAGGGTCAAGAGATAGTGGGTAAAAACATTAGATGGGTGGGGAAAAGAAATTAGCAAATGCTTTTGTGTTTTCTTGAGAATTTTTGCGTTCTCTCACAAAATCATAAAGACAGTCTTCTGCAATCTCTCTTATGTGTATTCCAGCATTATTCCAGCTTTTGAGTTCAAAAGATGAGAAAGTCTGTGCAATGAAACAGTGAAGCTCAAAAGACAACACTTATGCAATGCACAAATTATAATCTTTATTTTATGAATGAGTGTAAATAAAGACAACACAGTTAAAATGACATTAAATGCGAGTGGTCTACACCCCTGTATGTCACCATTCATCAGTAATGAAAGGGTGTTAGTGGCTCATTTTGCTCAACACATGGGTAGAGGGGCACACATTCATCACGAGAGGGCGCACTTCTGAGAAACAATAATAAAAAATCCTCTTGTGTGGCCCCGCCTGTCAACCGCCTATGTCACCAATGCAACATACGGCCCTGTTCTTCCTGTCCCCTTTGTTGATACATTACAGGAAAATAGTTTGAAGTATTAACAAAGATTATATAACAGAACTTTTGACCAACTTTTTGTAAAGTTTCTGCTTATAGACTCTCAGCCAGATAATGAAGACAATATTACAACAATAGGGCCTCCTGCACATTACTCAAACATGTTCAATAAGAACAGCAGACAGACCGTAGATTAATAGAGAAGTTGAGAGCGATCTGAGAGCTCAAGATGGAGAGAGTCTATTTAAAGATACAGCACACACAACACCAACTCACGGAAACAGAAATATGTCTGATTCAACAGACAATCCAAAGATTATTACAATAAAATAAGATACAAGTATATAAAATATGAAGAGATGAAACACATCAAAGTTACAACATGTACACAAGTCCATCATCTTTCACATGAACACAGACAGATGCATTTGATCTGTAACACACAGTAATAACTGCAGTCTTCACCGTCATCATCACTATAACACAAAACATTATTTATATATGAACAGAATAAAGAATACATGAACACTGAGACAGTAAATCTACAGTATAGACCTGTGCACCCACATCACCATCATGTGTTTCACACACACACAAATAACAGAAGATAATATAGAATATAATAAAATACTCACAGAGTATAAGAGGCAGCACACTGGACTCCATACTGTCACTTTAATGAACTGTTTAACCTGTGCTGTCTGTCTAAACCAAACCCTTCCTGTGTTCAAACGTCATTTCACACTTCATAGACAGAGATAAATGGGGTGATGCCAAGAGTCTACAGACCAATGCACGCAGAACACACAATAAGATATTTAACTTCTCTTTTAGTGCATTCAAGCTGTTGAAGATGTTCCTCTTTAATTTGAGCAAAGACTTGAACATGAACATCTAAACACACACATGCAAATCATGTCGACTGAATCAGACACAAAAGTGACTCTGAAGTGAATTAAATTCAGACTGTCTGTGATTCACAGTAAGATTTAAAACATGTTAATTTCTCCTCTAAAGGAGGTCTGAAGCACAACAGTCTCTTAAACTCTCTCAGTATCAGGATGTTAAAGAAGTGAAACTGCTGCATCAGATCTGCTAACACAACATGTTCTGAGTTCCTGGGAACAAACACAAACAGAAAAACTGTGAAAACAGAGTGAGAATGAAAGTCACATGTGAAGAGAAGATTGTGATAATGATAAATCAACAACATGGCAAAAATATGTGGCCAGCTGACGACTGATGCTAGCCTTTAGCCTCCTTGTTAGCGGTTCAAATCTCTTTCGGAGCAGGGCGACCAGAACCGGTTACACATGCAATTACTAAAAAATTAAAAGCTCTCCATGTTTTACACCACATGCAGATATTGCATTTAAAATTTAAATCACTTTGTTTTTAGACAATTTAATTAAAATAGCAACAGATCCAGTGAAAATATCTGCGTCAATGAAATACTCAAGCAACTTTCTGAAGGTTGTGTGATTGACTTTACCTTATTACACACTTATTACCTGCTTTTCAAAAATAAGTGCCAAATTCAGTGAGTGGGAAAAGACTAAAAGTGACAAATGTGCATTTTACCAACAGAAACCAACAGCGTGACGTGACAGGACAGGACAGGACAGGACCTGCAGCTGGCAGTGCGGAACGATGAGGAGTTGAACAAACTCTTGGGTGGAGTGACCATCGCTCAGGCTGTGCTGCTGCCCAAGAAGACAAACTAAAGTCTGATTCATATAAACCCAAAGAGTCTTTTAAGAGTCACACTTGAACTGTAAGAGAGTGATGTCTTTATAGTCCTGTGAAAAAGATAGCAAGATTTGTAATAAAGGAAAATTTCCATATATAAAAAAAATGTGGGTTGAGGAATATAGTGTCAGCTTTAAAATACAGATATCATGAATGAGGAAGTAATGATAGTTGTATATGTGCAAATGTAGAATATAGATTATTTAATCTGCACATCAATAGTGTATTTAATAACATTCAACACACAGTTTAGACTAAATAAAATACAAATGCAGGATAGACGGTATAAAAATAATCCAGAGGAATGATATACTAACATTGTGAATTAACAGTTTGTTTCTTTGGGTTGTTCATGATGGGTTAAAAGTGAGATCAGATTGCTTAATTTAATTTGTATTTCAAAATTGTGTGAAAAATGAAAAATATAATTAATTTAAGTATATTTTGTGAATATTGTAATTAAAAATATACATTTATATTATTATAAAGGTATTCGTTATTACCATTGATGAGGCTACTCATTATTCAAATAAAAAATTAAACGTCACGAGTGTAAAATGAAGCATTTGTGTCATGCGCACAGAGATGAACTGAACTAAAGATCTTGAGCGGGAAACTGCCGCCGCTTGTTTGAAGAGATGATCCGTTCAGTCATTGGTCAACTGTGATGCGTAGACGTCCATATCACGAATCACAAGCCTCTTCCCCTCCCCAGATAGCCACTGGACGCTGTAACGGAACAGGGCCGCAACTGCAAAACGATAGAGCCGGGTCTGGCCCGCATCCGCCTCACGGACTCGTTCCTGAGTCCAAACGCACATCGGGCCGAAGCCGTTTCTGGTCTGTTTTTAGGGGTTGTTGCGGATATGTGCCAGCGCCGATCCAGCACCGCCTGATCATCCCGTAACAGATGCGTAACGGGTGCGTGAAGAGATTCCGCCTACCGGAGCTGTGCCGGATGTGTTACTGATTCTGCTTAAATCACCACTGGATTGTCCTTATTGCCTTATTTTCGGCATTTTTGTCAGTTAGGGTAGGCTATAGTAACCTATGCTACCTAGGCATAGGCCTACATTTTTCACAGTCTGTGGAATGTCCATAAAAACATTTCCACTACAAGGCCTTGGCTATAAATAAAAAGCTTGACTTGACTTGATAAAGGCTAGTTGGAGCAATGCGTAGGCCTGTAGGCTATAGCTGAAATAAAGCGTTTTAATGATTAAAACGCATACTAAAACAACGTAAACAAAGTAAACAAACACAGAATTCAGACCACGATTTAATTATAAAAAATGAACAACAAAGTAATGAACAAAGTCAACAATTAACAAAGAACACAGTCAACAACAAACACAGAATTAATGGATTAAAAAAAAAACCGCACAGGCTATTAACAAAAAAAAAAAAAAAAAAATATGCACTTAAACAAAATCAATATGTGGGTGCTGTGGCAGCTGTTGCTGTTGCTCCTGCTGCTGACGCGCCAGTCTCTCCTGGCGCCCTCCGCTCCTGTCCGCCGAAAGGGCAAACCACCTAATTGAATGCCTCCATATTTCTGCTTCTGTTGCACTGACTGTCAGTGCGCATTTGCGCACTGCACCTGGAAAACAGCATTACTGATTAGCAGTGTTGTGCACAGTGCTGGGAGTAACGCGCTACAAAAGTAGGCTAATACATTAGTAACATATTACTTTTTGCTGTAACGCAGTAGTGCAAGGCATTACTAATACATTTTCAGTAATATTTTACTCGTTACATGTTCAGTAAGGCTTGCGTTACAACAGACTTTTAGTTTTAATTGTAGGCTAAAACAAACAAAAAAAAAAACAGCAAGACCGCGAGACATTAACGAATGAAAAATGCAAGTAGGCTACCTGTTCGTGCAGTCAATAGCCGTTTGTCTACGTTTGTAAATAAAGACTAAATGGCAGCGTCTGATATATTTGTATAGCGATTTATTTTTTACAGGAGTGCGGTGAGTCATGATTTCGGCCTCTGTGCTCAGCTGGCCAGTGGAAGCGGCTAATGGGTGAAGATGGCATGAAGAAGACCACATTCATGAAATCGACATATATATGCGCATTAGGCTATTCGTTCTGTGTTTTCTTTCTAAACAGTTAGGCTATGTTTAGGTGGTATTTTTCATGTTTTCATCACGCAATCATGTTTTTGATCGCGGTGGTGACGCGTTCATGTAACATGTAAGGGTGGCGGGCTGCCGATAATTAAAGCACCTAAAAGCTGATGAAAAAGCAATGATTATGAATATGTCAAATATAGCAAGGAGACATTTTAATTGTTTATTAATAAAGATGAAGTTGACGATGCTGACTCGCGATCTTCGCAGTAGGCCTAGTGAATGCACCAGAGAGAAATGCACACAGATAAGCAGAGAGCACTCTGTTTTCTTTCGTTTTGAATTGTTCTGTTTACAAGTAGACATTTCAATATATATTTTTCAGGTCTGTGAAGTAAGCTATAGGCTACTTATACGCTGAGTTTCGGTTCATTTATGAGACGCGCTCCAGTTCACAAGCCTGCGCCTCCGTGTCGTGATTATCTATAATTGCCTGCTATACTTCTTATTTATTAAATACAGGCAATTGGTGTATTAAACCTTGGTTAAATTTAAGATACAATTAATAAAAAACGAAATTCCCTTTAAAGAAAGGCTTTGTGTCTTCTGTTTGAGGTCTGTGAAAGTTTTAAAGGAGTCTTTTAGTGCCGCTTCAGAGCTCAGCGTCCGTAACGGAGAACTGTCACGTCTGTAACATTGTTTTTTCCTCAAATGCTGAACACAAAAATAAAATAAAATGAATATTTTATGTTCAGTGCAGAGCCAACCCTTCTTCATCCGATTTAGCAGTGTAATTCACAGAATTACAACAACAAAAATCGTTGCCTCCTAAAAAGTTAAAGATTTTTTTGTCACGCATGACTGTCTATTTCCCTAATATTAAATATAAAACGCATGTGTAGACTGATATTTTTCTAATTTCCTTTCAGGGAGGAGCCTATGGACAAACAGACGTTTCAATATTTTGGTATTAATGCATTTTCTGAGAATTTATATTTCAA
Organism: Xyrauchen texanus; assembly: GCF_025860055.1. NCBI lineage: Eukaryota > Metazoa > Chordata > Actinopteri > Cypriniformes > Catostomidae > Xyrauchen > Xyrauchen texanus. The sequence continues at coordinate 64,633,722 of NC_068276.1, read as the reverse complement.
GTTTTGACTGCAAATGGCATGTCCATAACGCTGGAATTCCCAAATTTTTAAATAATTTATCCTCAACTAGTTTTGTGGTGTAGGTCTACGTACTTTATAATGTTAACTTCAAATAATACTAATAGTAATTTAAAGATGTGGTAGCATTGGGTCTGGACGGTATGGATAACGCTGGGAGTTGGAAGGGGTGTGTCAGCGATTCTGCAGGTTCGTGGATCTGAGTGTTGCGATTTCGGTTTCATATCGCATATCGTTACAGCCCCAACAGTTCTACTTCTGATAGTTATTTTGGTGAAAGTAACTAAGCGTAATACAGGAGTAATGTAGCATTACAATTCTGAGACAGTAATATTGTAGGTAATGAATTACTTTTAAATAACAGTAACAAGTAATAAATAATGTATAACAGTTTGGAAGTAACCAGTGTTTTGCAAGTTACTTCCAAACTAATACATTATATATTACTTGTTAGGCCTACTGTTATTTAAAAGTAATTCATTACCTTACTGTCTCAGAATTGTAATGCGTTACATTACTCCTGTATTACGTTTGTGTTACTTTACTGCGAAGATCGCGAGTCAGCATCGTCAACTTCATCTTGACTTTATTAATAAACAATTAAAATATCTCCTTGCTATATTTTACATATTTGATTAATCTGTAAGACTTCTGAGTGAATAAATACTAATTCACTAAGGACATTTGAATCAATAGCCTACTTACGGCTGAGGAGGGTACGTGATGCCATCCTGTGGAAGGCCCTCTTCTTATTCACACCCTTCCAATTAATTGTTCGAGAAAGGGGGCAGGAAAACAGGTATGACAGAATATTCCATGTCACCCTCTTCAAATCCACACCCCCGACAGCAGACAGGGTATTCACCTAGGGGCATGAAGATAGTGGTTGGATCACCATTGCACAAGTTTTTAAACAGGTAAGCCACTTTTTGACACTTTTTTTATTTTTTACAATTAAGACATGTGGGCAATTGGATGATGCTTTTATCCATTCAAGTTACATCATCATAATGAGCTTAGTCTAGCAATAAATATTACTTTCGATGAATTAAATTAGTTACATCATCATAAAGAGCTTAGTCTACTGTAGCAATAAATATTACTTTAGATTAATTAGATTTAGTGTAAGATGAAACAAGTGTCTTGAGTACAATGAGAGCATATTGGGGGAATATGCTTACAAGGGCATGTTTCTGCCTATCGTTGGCAGGGTCCGCCAGCCAGGCCTCAAAGCGGTCCAGCTCTGCATCTGATTCCAGGGGAATTGAAATTCCCGGACCACTCAAAGGCTGCTGGTTGGAGGCCGTTATTGACCTTGGCCATGAGCAGGTTCACGGTGGTGGCGAGTTGGGCAACCTGCTGCTTTAGGTTTTCCAAAAGCAATAGGCCATGTAGCTGAGCCGCTGAAACATTGTGAAAGTTGAAAAAAAGTGTTAATCTGGAGAAAAGACTCAGGTTATTTAAACATTAAGGAAATAATACACACAATGATGGTCAATAAAATCAACCCACAGCTGCACACTATACTGTATAAATATACAGTACAGGCCAAAAGTTTGGACACACCTTCAATGCGTTTCCTTTATTTTCATGACTATTTACATTGTAGATTCTCATTGGCTACTTTGAAGAAACTAGAATATAAGACATGTTTTCAGTTATTTCACTCTTTTTGTGTACATCATTCCACATGTGTTCATTAATAGCTTTGATGCCTTCAGTGAGAATCTACAATGTAAATAGTCATGAAAATAAAGAAAACGCATTGAATGAGATGTGTCCAAACTTTTGGCCTGTACTGTGTATATATATATATATATATATATATATATATATATATATATATATGTTGTAAACATTGTTAACACTCTTTTTTTTTTTTTTTCTTACGTGTGCAAGGAATTGGCCCTGTTTCATGGCCAACTCTGAAGGTTGGCTTGAAGAGGAGGTGACCTCCAGGCTCTCCACCACCGCTGGCTAATTGAGGAAAGTTATGTAAATGTTAAAATCAGAAAACAAGAAAAAAATAAGTATATACATGATATTTATTGTACACATTGTAAATTTGTATGAAAAAGTCACCATGTGAATAGGGGAAGCCCATATTAATGTCAAACACTGGACTCTGTGGTGGTGGTGTTGACTGGTGCACTGAGTGTTGAGGTGGTGGTGGTGTTGACTGGTGCGCTGAGCTATTGATTACTAGATGACCATTGAGGGAAAATGATAACAAGAGAGGCAGATTGTCAGACAAGGACAGAAATGAACAGGACAGAACATCACCTTTGTACTTTCATTTGTATTGTAATTTTGCTACAGAGCATGATTCCTACCATTGAAGGGGTCTGACTCCTCCTCACATTCCAGCTTATGTCTGTAAAGGTTTCCTGTCCTGTGTTGTCCAGAGACTCCTGACCCATGTCCACTGCGATGTCCGCTTTTTGATAAAGGGAAAACCGTGAATCAACATATTGCAGTGGTACAAATCACTGGACTGTACATTGTTGCAGTTGGCAATCAAATCAAAACTTACAGAGGGGGGCTGGAGGGAGACTAGGAAGTGTAGCGCTAATAGCGAGAGGTTGAGGCCGAGGCCGAGGCCGAGACTCTGGTCTTCTTTTTGGAGTCTGCTCAGTTTCAGAGTCAGTACTGCCGTTTTCAAATCCTGGGTAACTAGTGAAGACAGAGGTCAAATTGTAATGACAAGACAATAGCATCATTCAATGGGCAGGCATGAACAAAGGATTTTTTTTTGTACCCTAAACCAATCCCCAGCCATAGCTTTTGCAGTAATACAACAATTATCTATAATGTACATACTGTGTCACTTTTCTTCTCCTTTTTGCCATTGAGCTCTCATCCTCTGACTGGAGGACTGCCGTTCCATTTCTGTTGTAGTCCTTCAGCTTTTGCCTTGCCTTACTGAAGTCATCTACTATTATAAAAAAAAAATAATAATAAAGAAAGACAGATATGGAGATAATTAAGGATAAATGAAGTAAGGCATAACTGTTGTCCTAACATGGAAAGACGTAGAATTACCCTGTTTGCTTGTTATCTTATTTTGAAGATTTTCCAGCCAGGGCCTGGCATTTCATGCCTCTTTATGGCCTTTTGGGTTTTTTCCTCAGAAATGAATGTTGGCCAAAAACATTCATCACCTTTAACCCATGACCTCGGCACAACTTCTGTAATGTCCTCGTCGAGGAAAATTACTCCACAGAATGTCTTTTAGAAATCATTGTGTAAAAAATAAGATGATTAAAAAAATACATAACTGAACTGAACTGAACTATGATTTTCAAAAATAAAGTCTAGTCCTTCATATGAAACAACGGTATAACCACCATTGCCTCATTGAAAGGGACAGCCATGCATTTTTGTGTGAAAGATGACAGTTTGGAGAATTTTATCTCATGGCCTAGGTCAGCTGGTATCACAATGTTTAAAATGTCCGAATTAAAAGGATAGGTAAAAAATGTTTCAACCATCCCGTACTGTCTGTAGGCAATTATGATATCACCGTGACAGTCAATTATATTAATTATTTGACACACATTTTTGCCCATCAGAAATGTGTTGTTTCGACATGTTGTGGTCATGGTGAACCTCTCTGATATCAGTTCGTCATACTGGTGACAGATCAAGTTTGGTACTGGTATAGGGCCTCGGGCATGTTCTTTGCACAATTTGATGGGCTGGTCACTTGTAACACCACCATTTAATCCCTCGGACAGGCGTCTGATTATTTGGGCCAGGGGATTTGAGGGTTTGCATGTACAAAACCCTTGAGTTTTTGCAAATAATTTTCGTATGGAAAGGATGATATAACATCCAGATTGCCAAAATGTTTTGCATCCTGTGCAAGATGGGTCAACCCATGCACATTGTACACTAGCTGATCATTTCCATACAGGCGGGCAAAATGTTCCACAAAAGCATGAAGGAGGCTGTTGGCATATTCGTTGTACTTTCTGGCAAAGAAAGGGGAGACCAGCATTGCCATGGCTGTCGACAGCAGCAGGAAGTTTGCATATAGATCAGGTCTTAACACCTCGCACAACACCACCAGCCCTGTGTATAAGAGAAACTGACGGAACTCCGTCGCCTTCCACCTATCCACTTCGTTCAGTGCTCTTGGCCTTCTAGCAAATTCCGAAGGAATGTGGGGTCTTAAGCTTAGAAGATTTATGGATATTCTGTCCACGTCTCTCCCTGGTACACGGACAGTCAGAGGACCTTTCATCCACAGAAAGATAAGGCGCCTTACCACCCCCAAGCACACCAGGTGCATGTAGTCCAGTGGGACTTGGGACACCAAACCAAAATGTACATTTGTGAAGGCATGAGGACCATGGTGGTGTTCCTCATCCTCCTGCCTGGAAAATGCCTCATCAGACCGTGTTTGGCTATTCATGAGGGGGTATGTCATGCGGTGGTTGAGGTACACCCCACTCTGAATACACTTGTCACAACCATAGTAACCGTTAAAAGCCTTTGTGACTTTCACAAAGGATTTTGCCGATAGGCCACAGATCATCGAATGAACTTTTAAAGTGAGCCTTTTCCCTCAAATGTAAACCCCTCCTGTAATTGTGAGAGTTCATTTGCCAAATCTGTGAGATACATTTTTGATGACTCAGGTTTCTTTATACCTGAGTACATCCCAATGACTACAGGTTCTTTCATGGGTACTCCAACCAATCTACCTAAAATGGGCCACAACTGAAGACCTGAACTTTTAAAAGTGGCAGGCCATCCACTGACATTTGAAGATATAAACAACATCCATCGACAAGCTTGTCTTTCCACTGGGAAAGGGTATGTTTTAACGCCTCAATAATGCCAATGTAGTGGTAAAGGCCACCGCAGAGCTCCCTAACAGAATAATCTCTTCTTGTGTTAAGAAGAGTTCAGTGCATCTTTGGCAAGTCACAGTGGTGGACCGTTAATATTGCCAAGAGAGCCGAAAGTGCAATATGGGAAATACCATATGTTAATGCCCAGTTGGAAAGGCGATTTCTGAGTTTTTCTGGTTCCTCCCAGTCAGATATTTCTTCTACATCACTATCATCTTGATAATAAGATCTATCCTCTGTGTCAGACACAACAGCTGCCATTGGATCTAATACAAGATTTTCTTCCATGATTTCATTTTCAGGTTCTGCAACATCATCTGTTGGAGACCCAATATCTCTGGGAGGAAGTGTGGCTGCAGGGGTTCCCTGGCCGATATCAATTAACCTTCTATTAAGGTCCACCCTGGCTCTTCTCCTCAACGCTGAACTGGAAACAGGTGTCTTGCGTCTATTCATTTTTACATTTAGGTAACTATCTCAACTGTAAATTGAATAATAATAATAAAATAAAAAAAGTATGGAGTTTGTAATGGAATGAAAATCTGAGTATTATACCTTCGTCTCAACAGTTTGCATCATGTTTTCAGCATCTAGAAAAGAAATGGAAAGTATGTTGTAAGTTGTTGTCTTAATTTTATTTATTATGTGACTTGAAAAGTTGTCTGGTTTATCAAAAATAAAGATTTGGTAACAAGCATAAAAATTTTTTCTCTTTCCCTCTATTGGTCTGTCTGTCTGTCTGTCTGTCTATCTATCTATATATATATATATATATATATATATATATATATATATATATATATATATATATCTCTCTCTCTCTCTCTCTCTCTCTCTCTCTCTCTCTATATATATATATATATATATATATATATATATATATATATACGGCTGACTCAGGAGACTCACTTTTGTTTACAAGAAAATGAAAGTAAAATACCAATAACAAAATTGTAATTGTAAGGTTGAAATTGTAATTGGGGTAGGCATGAGAAGAATAGTGGTTATGGTCTTTGTTCAGTGTAAGGTTGGAGGCATATACATTCAGATGTATTTCTAAATTATGTAGGCTAATGTCCCTGCCACTTTCTATCAGTTCTATCATATATTTTCTCTTCCTTTTCTTTAATTAATGTATATTTGATTTCAGTAATGATACTTTGGCCATGAATTAAAAAAAAAATCCTAATCACAATTACTTAATTTATTTTTAGTCCAGGCAAAGTAGCATTTTACGACAGACTAATTGTAAAATATTTTTTTTCAGCATAGATAATTTCTATGAGGTGCGCAGAACAACATACTAAAAGTCCTAAGAAATCCTAGTTGAGGAAATATGTTCCGAAATGTGTGCCAATAAGGCCAGGCAACAATAACAGAAAATTTTGGAAAATAACCCCTGAAATTCATAAATTTTATATCATATTATAATGCAATTTATGGCCTATATATTTATAGAATAGCAAAGTAGGCTTAATCAATATACAAGACTTAACCACATAGATATATAAAGGCTATCATGATCCAAAAATGAACCATGTATTTGTTTAGTTTATAATACGTTTTATTTTTAACTTAAACAAATACAACATATAACATTCAAAACTCATCGGCTTAGACTGCATTTGAAGAAAAATAAACACAACAGTTTTCTGTAGCCTTGTGCGAACTTATTCAATAGAATTAGACTTCTAGAATGTTATTTCCAGTGCAAAAAATTATATTTTTAATTTTAGTAGTTTTTCTTATCATAGCCTACAAATGTCTTCGGAAACACATTTTACTCGATTTACTGAAGCCTGTAAAACGCATTTGCACATTGAGCGTCTGGCTCGCTCATAGGCTGCGCTGCGGCAACTGCACATCCAATGGCGCGGGCGCCTCTGACGTGCGACCAATGAGCCAACTCTACGTCATCAGAGCCCGCCAAGTCCCCGAATTTGCCATTATAGCAGCGGGTCTTCGTTCATTCATCATAGTCTGTCTGACATATATATTAGAAGCTATGCGTCTGTCATGGATTTGTAGGCTACTGAATTGATTCTCAAAAATACGGAACAAAGTGCGTTCCGTATCAGTTCAATACGGAACAAGCCTTTTATGTGTCAAATACGGGACGATTCCGTATTATACGGAACGGTTGGCAAACCTAACTTAATAGTTGTTAACAGCCAAGCAACTGCAATGTTCAGCAAGCCAAAAAGTGGTGCTCAAAAATGAAAAAGATAAGAAAGCTGCAGGTTGTGGCATCAATGATTGACACTGTTAGATGATGGATAGCTGGCAGCATAACGTTACAATTCAAGCGAGTGTTTAAATGGTCGGTCAAGGTGTAAAATTAAGCTCACAATGGTGTCATTTTCATGAATGTGTGCCTGCAATTCTCAGCGCTTTAATAGCAGCTAAAGCTAAGATAAGCCCGTGACCAGATGTCCGAGACCAAAACCGGGGATATAATCCCAAAATTTTGGAAAAAACGGGGACATTTTTAGTTTGACTGTCAATCTAATTAAAATACATACAAGTTTTATCTTCAAAAAACAGGGACAGGTAACGTTAGTTTTTCTGTATTTTCCCGGAGGCAACCAAAACAGGGACTGTCCCCTGAAACCGGGGACGTCTGGACATCCTAAGCGAAGACTACCCAGTAAACACAGAACGTTCCCCTAACGTTCCCATATGGTTCTCATTTGGTTATTTTTTGGGGAACCAAATAAGAACGTTCTAGGAACGTTCTCTGTAGGTTTTCTTTTTTATAACCTAAAGAGAACGTTCTGGGAACGTTCCCTGCAGGTTGTTATTTTATAACCTAAAGAGAACCTTCCCAGAACGTTCCCTGCAGGTTATTTTTAGGTTTCATTTTTATAACCTAAAGAGAACGTTCTGGGAACGTTCCCTGCAGGTTATTATTTTAATATCACTTACCATTAACAGGCAGTAGAGGGCGCTCATATTTAATATTTATAGGGTTTCCTTACCATTTTCCTGGAATGTTTCAGGTCTTTAAGTAATTTACTACTCAACTGATGACTTGAATCAGGTATGTTATACCTATATTATAAATTATAATATAAAAATGATATAAATTTTAAAGATTTTTCATGGTTTATTTGAAAGATTTTTCATTTTTTATGGTTTACATACACTGTTGGGCCGAAATCTATTTGGCAAGACTGAACAAAACAACACTACAATTTCACTACAGAGTTTAACAGTTTTATTAAAACAATAACAAATGGGAGGGAGGTTTTATTTCAACAGGAACAATAAAATAAAAAACTGACTCTGTTGTATTCCAGATGTGTTCCTCGGGACACCAACCCCAACTGCTGAATACAGGGAAACATTATTGTGCATCATTCACCTGTCACCCATCTGTGTCCTTCATGTAATGCAGCCTCCTCCCAAATCAGCAAAATGATAAACTGAGGAATAGATGAACACTTGCAAAAGTAGAGACTGGATTAAAAACATAAAAATACATCTAGGTTGTGGTGAATGGATGGATGTGAAAATGGATTAGCTCCTAAGGTTATTTGCCAGTAGTAAACAAGTAGCTACTATTGTTGTGATAAATGCACACAGAAGGACACATAGGTGTTGGACCGACCTAGTGGTGGATAACCTCACTTTGCACCATTGAGGCTTCCAGTGGATAAAGCAATTTCCAATTGACTACATGCATCAAACCTGCCTAGGTGTTTAAAAAGAAAACACAACATTAGTATCACTAAGGTTGTAATTTTCTAAGAGATGTACATTTATGAGGGGACACTGAAAAGTGAAAAGAACTGACCTGTGCTAGTTTGCTCTTTATACACTGGCAGCCAATGTATACCATGTGACCAATATAACCCAGTTGTAGACAAAAAGATTCATATGAATGTGATTTTTAAAAGATCCGATTCACCATTACATTCTATAACAAAAAATATAACAATTACAAATGATCCATGAGTGTTTTAATTTTTATAATCTTAACATTATTCACCTCAGAATGCTATGTCATTTTACTTTACCATCACGGTTCACTGTAAGGTTGTTGAATATGATGTGCCACACCCCCGGAAGTGATGTCATAGCCATATAACCTATTTTTTTTTATCACATACTTGCTTATGATGAGCTCAATGTTGATTTTTAGTAATGGAATAATTTACATGTAAAGATAGAAATTAAGAAGCTTAACTGTCCCACTTTACCCACTTTACCCATTGTCCCACTTTGCCAGTATTTTGACTTCACATTTCCAGGTTTCTCAAAAGCAGGACGTCATACTTGTAAACTTGTATTGCAGTGAATGAAAGACCACATTACCCCTGGTGGTCTTCGGTCACTTTTGACCGAAAAGTTTTGTATTTTGAATTTTTTTAAAACATAGCTTCATCGGAATGGTATGCACGGGATCTAGTGGTTACACCATGAAATTACATTTCATTTTATTATTATTTATATTATTATTTATAAATAATAATAAAACATTTCACCATGAAATGTTTTATTTTATTTTCTCTCAACAGGTGGCGCTAGTCTGCCTTCAAAAACAATGGATTTAAAAGGCCCAGTCCATGTTAATCTGAAATACTGCAATAATTGAAAAATGAAATTAGATTTAAAAAAATATTATTATTATTTTCAATGGCAAAAATGGACCATAATTATTTCATAAATATGAATTGATATAAAATGCTCTCAAAATACAAAACAAAACTATTATTGAACTAAAGTATATTACATTGATTTTGCTTAAGTTTCATTTTCAGGTGTCCGGTCATGAAGAACACAAATGAGGAGCACCACAGGGTAAAATATATTTGTTTGTAGTTTAGTAATATAGCGCAAGGTATCATTATATTGTATTTCATCTGCCTCTGGTAAAGAAATTAAGTAAAACCTTTCTGCTCTTCCTTGTCAGATATCCTGTTTATCTGTTGTGCTTACACACTGTGTGTGTGTGTGTGTGTGTGTGTGTGTGTGTGTGTTGGACTGAGTATGTATATGCCCTATTCAACTACGCCTCTGTTTAATGCATATAGAGGAAACACACTTGTGTATCTAGGTATTACAGTGGAATAGAAATACAACACTTCCCCAAAAGACCATAAAACAGTTGCAGCTCATACAGAACGCTGCTGCCATATTGAGGAACCAGAAAATATGAACACACCAGTCCTCAGATCTTTACACTGGCTCCCAGTTACATTTAGATCTAATTTATAGCGTCTTATCAACTCACTGTCATCCATTGTGTGCAAAACATTTCTTCTCCCTCTTCGATCTTTCTGTCATTTTCTCCTGTTAAAAAAACTCTTAAGCCTCTTAAAAGTCCTTACTCCTAACAATTTTGACCTTAAGACCTCTTTTAACCTCTTTCTGAATTACTTTACTAGGATTTTTATTTAATTTTAAGAGTAAACACCCACATTTCTAAAAACTTTCTTAGGATTTTGTCACTATAGCTACTCTTTGCAATTATAATTTTTATGAATACGGCCCAGATGTGCTATTACAGTAGTCACACTCAAATCCAGACTCAAAACACATCTGTTTAGCTGTGCATTTACTGAATGAGCACTGTGCCACTGTTCGTACTTTAATTATTCTTATTTCTTTTGATTATTTTAATTTCTTCTATGTAAAGCACTTTGAATTACCATTGTGTATGCAATGTGCTATATTAATAAACTTGCTTTGCCTGTCCCCGAAAGAGATGACAGAAACAATAACAGCACTGGAGATTGATGGACTGCCGATTTTTAGAAGCAGCAGGACACATCTATGGCCCATTCTCTGTGCCATTCATCTGACACCCATCAGAGTTTTTCCTGTCACACTGACATTTGGTCCTTCCAGACCAACAAATTTAGATTTTGTTGAGGAAGCCATAAAAGACATTCAGGAACTCCTTGACAATGGTTTGGAAGGAAAACAGATCAAAATTAGATGTGTTGTCTGTGATGCACCAGCAAGAGCAATGGTGAATAAAATCAAGCAGTATTCGGGGTATTTTGGGTGTGACAAATGCACACAGAAGGGAACATGGATATCTAGGCGAGTGAAGTACCCAGAGGTAGACAACCTCACACTACGCACCAATGAAATATTTCAGTGCTGAAATGACCAGGCGTCAGGAGAATGAGGCCACTCCAACATCTCCATTTTTGAGGCTCCCATTGGACATGATAAGTCAATTCCCAATTGACTACATGCACCAAGCCTGCCTGGGTGTTATGAAGAAACTCATTACAGAGTGGGTTAGAGGAGACAGAAAGGTCGCGAATGTCTGCTGGCCAAATAAATGAGGTGACCCAAAGGCTGCAGTCACTCAGGAAGGCCATCCCAAGCTGTTTCCAAAGAAAACCAAGGGGTCTAGAGGACATAGATAGGTGGAAGGCAACTGAACTGCGACAATTTGCTGTATACACTGGCAAGATAGTGTTAAAGGGAATTCTGGCAGACCAGCTGTACGACCATTTTATGGCATTCAGTGTTGCATTGGGCCTTCTTCTTTCACCCAGCTTGGCAGTGGACTACAACAACTACAGCACTGAGCTGATGACTTACTTCGTGGGAAAAACAAAAGACCTATATGGCGACCACTTTATGGTGTACAACATCCATTCAATGGTACATCTACCAGCAGAGGTGATGCATTTTGGCAGTCTTGATGCTTGCAGTGCATTTCCATTTGAGAACTATCTTGGTAAGATCAAGCGACTCATAAGGTCAGGAAAGCAGCCACTTGTTCAAGTGGCAAAACGGTTGATGGAGATTTCAAAGTCTTCACAGACTCAATCTGTGATGGTCACAAAGTGCAAAACCATAAGACCAAACAATGCCTTCATTCTTGGGGAAGGAAAATGTTGTGAGGCCATTGAAGAGAGGGTTGTGTTGGACGAGTCAGGTTCCCCAATGGTACTGTGTAAGATTTTCAAAAATCAGAACCACTTTTCAGGGAACCATGTGACTCACGAATAATTGGCTGTTTCAAAGTGCAGTCAAGGCAATCCACAATGACACTTGTGCCGGAACAGCAGCTGACAAGAACTGCAATAATGGTGGAAAAAAACAGGAAATATTGTTTTTGGCCATCCTGCATGAACTTTATCTCTCGGCTCACCCTCACACACACACACACACACACACACACACACACACACACACAGCCTATACCCTCATTCACTATAACATTAGTTCACTAATATAGTCCACTTGACTGGGTAAATAATTACATAGTTAATAAGGTAATTTCCAGAGGAGTATTAAACAACTCCACAAACAGCAGCTTCACTTATTACCAACCAGACTGACTTTATTTCTGTCAGACATCTACAGAAGTTCTTATTAAAACGTGACAGGTTTAGATGTTATTTTATTTTCATTTGATGTTACCATGATGGTGATTAGTGTTTGCTTTAGTTGGGCTCTTGACCCTTGACTTTAATATTATTTTTTCTTTGATTTGAGTTAAAGTCATGTTTTTAATTAATTAATTAATCGGTTTCCCAAATGACACAAGTAACCTCCATACTGTAAAAAGGAGAACAGTACATTGCTGGCAAACACAGCTAGATTACCGTTATTTTACAGCGCATGGAATCACCGTGTTTTGCACCTTGCAAACAGGTAGGCCAAAAGGGAAATAATATAATTCAAGCAATTGCAAGCTGTTGAATGACTGTACAGAACTGGTTATGTGTTCACCTTTATTAATTGCTTAATTTTATTATTATTTTAATCTCTTAACAGATGGAAAAGAAAACATTTGCAGTGGTGGAATTTGCAGATGACAGTTCGGTGGAAATCATCCCAACCACATGGCTGGAGGAGACCACTGAAGTATGCTTTTGTATTCAATTAACTTTAAAGTAACATTAACTTACAATATTAAAATCAGATTAATAAAATACAAACAAAACAAAAAAAGCTTTTTTTTTTTTTACAGGGGATATTCTGTTACTGGACATTTCTGAACACACGGCAGTTGGTTCAAAAAAGTGCCATGCCTGACAAACAAAAATGGAAACGGTTCCGTATTAAAAAAATTTGGCTAAGAACAGGTACAACAGGATTAAAACAGGTCTATAGACTATGTGTATTGTCTGTAACTCATGAATATGTTGTTGTAAGGACCGCCTATTTACCAAACAATAGCCTTACAATGTTGTTTACATTTTTTTGGTTTATCTCTAAAATTATTTTATGAAATGTATTATTCTGGCAACAATCTATATTTTCCAGACTCATATACAAAAGCATCCCAGAAATGCCGGCTTGTTGCAGAGACGTCTAATTTGGAAACGGAGGACACCTCAAATAAAAAGAGGCAGCCCAAAAAGCCAAGAAGATTTCAGTCTGAAACTGACATCTCCTCAGATGGTAAATGTTTAAATCACACAACATGCATGTGAAAGGTCAGTTTATTTATATTGTAAGGGCTGTCTGCAGAAAGTCACAGGAGTGCTCCAGTGGAACATAATGACATTTTATAGCATTAAGTAATTATACTTTTTAACATTTGGAAACGTTATACTTTACAACGTGATTAAAACTGTGATTAAAAAGTAATTAAAACTGAAACTGTTAAAAATCTATAAAAAAATATCTAAATACCAAGTCCGCTGAAGAGCAAAATTGTCAATTACTTTTTTTATACATAAAACATGCATTTTGCTATAACTTTGATCTTTTATACTTTTTCTATATATATTTTAGATGAGGGCAGATTTATCCCAGTTCAGGGAAAAAAATTGTCAAAACCTGTTCCACCCAAATGTAAGTCATGTAATAATACATGTTATTCACTCATCCGCTTTATTTAGTTTTCTAAAACTCTGAAAATTCAAAGCAACCTGCTAACATTTAACACTTTTCACATTTCTGGTGTGTTTTTAGATCAGCCATTTCCCCAAACATTCCCACAAGACAAAGGTTTGCAGAATATAATACTCTCCAGTTTATTTATTTATTTAACATAAGGTATCATTCAAAATATATTTAAAGCAATATATTACTCTCTGTCACCCACAGAACGACAAATGACAAGATCTCCGGATTTATTCAGTTAAAATTTGAATGATATTAAACTTTTTCAATGTTTATTTATACCTGCAGCTCTATAATAAATTGTTATTTTTACAGCAGAAGAGTCATTACCAGAGTCTTCAGAGACAAATGTGTCTCCCCTCCATCAAAGTGTGGAAATCAAAATGTATTGTGTTATATTCATTAGCATGTAATACTTTGTAACCTATTTTGTTGTTTGTTGCAGTGTCAGATCTCCTCCTAAATGAGCCACAGAATTTAACTGAGGAAGCCACAAAAAGTAAGCTACAGTAGCAGCTCTTCGACACAAACATGCATGCATACATAGTGTTTCCCACAAAATATTATAGGAGTCTTAGGAGTGGACCCCTCTGGGTCTGGGGGCAAGGTCCAGTCCAAAAAGTGGAGGTGATTAGGTATTATTAGAAGTGTACTGTCATGCGGCCACGTCTAGATAATTAATGGCAAAAACTGCATAGACATTTAAGGAACGAAATTTGTCATGTTTATTATTTCTCCATAGACTATCGCACAAAAGTCCTAAAGAGATTGCAGGAATTATGTGAAAAATCAGCAAGACATCCTCTCCTTGCAACGCAGTATACTGGCTGCTGTGGCTGTGCCAGGTGGCGAAGCAGAGGAGGAAATCCTTGCTGGGCCATGTCAAAATGTTGAGGCTTTTAAAGAGTTGGACATTGCATTGAACAACAAGGAGAAAAGGACAAAGATGGTAATAAACGTAATGTATGTAAGCAATAAGCAGAGGCTGTGCTGTATCGTGAATTCACGGCTGAAGGGCGTTAGGCACGAGGTGAAACGGAGAAAAAAGACCAAAAAAATGTCTTTGTTTCTACAATCATTTCGAGATTATATGTGAAATTGGTACAATATAAAAAATATATTACAAACTTTAATGGTGCTAATAATAGCGATTAATTACAGAAATAATGTGCAACTAAGTTAGTTTTTTAATCGATTGACAGCACATATACAATCACATTTATTAACAGACACTTTAATCCTTTCAATCAGCTATTGCATGATAATTGCATTATTTTAATCTGTAGAAGCCTATTGTTCCATTTTAATAGATAATTGTATTCTTTGTTTATATAACATTGTTGTTTTAGTTGTTAATGGTGTTGTTGTTGTTTTATAGATGAACTACCTTCGCTCCTTGGGGTGCAAATCTAGGGGCAGCTATACGCAAAATGTTAGCGTAAGGTGGCATCGAAAGAAGTGCTGAGTGCCTACAGCCTGAAGGGAGGAAGAACAAACTTGCCTTCCAAGGCCTCAACATTTGCTCCAGTATAATAGGAAAGTTTCTTCTAACTCTTCTAACTTCTTTTGTGGAGTTATCTAAAAGTAACTATTTTATATGGAAGCCCGTTTTTGCCACTTTATTAACAATACAGAGTGTATATCTTGCAAAATCTGCTTCAAGGTGCAAAAGCGTATGTGACGAACGGATCACGAATTGACCGAGGCTCAGGATTTAAGGGAATACAGAAACTGAAATTTATTATTATGAATTATATTGATGATACATGTAGGCAGTGCTCGAATTGAGGGGGGGCTGGGGGGATCCGGGACCCCCCATAAGGTATTAGGGACCCCCCATAAGAAGTAAAAAATAGAATTAGGGGGGTCCCTCAGATATTTTTATTTTAGTAAAAAATAATAATAACAAATCTGATTAAATGCATGCAATGGATACGGTAAATTTCGTGAATTGATTATTTACAATAATTTTTTTAAAGTTGGCTAGTTGCCATGTCTCTTTAAAATGTAAACGCCCGCCCACATCTAAAGAGTGCTGTGCACATGACATCGTTGACTGACAGGACTGTTTGATTGGCGCTGCTCGTTGAAGCTAATTTTAACTTTTAAAAATGGAGAAAAATAAACCTCCACTCGAGGTCGGGAAGAGAAAGCTTCTTACCGACTTTTTTGAGGGGTAATTGACTCTCTCTATATATCTTTCTACTTTATATCTACCCACACCATATCGGGGCTTTTGTATTCCTTGCGTGAATTGGAAACATTTAGGCTTAAGTTACTATTTTTTTCATTATTAATAGTCCTGGTTCTACGGGAGTGCTAAAGATCTCAACGGAGATGGATAACAGCTTTTTAGTAAAGGGAGCGATCGTTGTGTGCTTTCTATGCTTTCTCATTTCCATTCAGAATTTTTATAAAACTTGTTTTCATGCTGCCAGCCAGGACCAATGGCCACGTAAACACAAAGTTTCGAGAATTACATACGCATTTATGCGTGATTCACTCTTGAAATAGCAATAATTGACATTGATTGCCATGGCATTGTTTGTTTCTGAATAAAGCAGCCTTTTTCACTGAAATGGTCGTTGAATATTTGCTGACTTACTCACTCATAACAGTGCTTTTCCGCCACCTACTGGACGTAACTATGTAAAAATCGCATGTGCTGAAATAGTTGAAAAATCCCCACCAACACACAGACTGACAGCCTGTTTTGTCACAATCTATATGTTTAATATCTAATAAACAAGTTTCATCCATTTAATCAAGTCTTTTGGAACAAACATTATTATCACAGTGTCACATAATCCACATTAATCATCCAGTTGTTTTTAGGGTAAAAACTACATTGGTAAAAAAGCTAGAATCATTCTGTTGGATGTACACTACTGTTCAAAAGTTCAAGAGTCTCTTCTGCTCACCAAGCCTGCATCATCCACTGGTTCCTGAAATTACTTTGATGTTTGTTATGGATGAATCCTGAGTTGACTTTTGAGAATCTCCTGGACATACCTATGTTAAACTTATAAACTATTCCAAAGACTGTATCCTGTTTGCCCAGTTGTCCTGTACTCTTTGAGTAAAGTTCCTGCACCTGGGTTCATACCTATCTACATCATTACAGCCTGATAGTATTTTTCCATTCTTTTGCTAATGTTTAAGTAATAAAAAGTTGTGAAGATAGATATCCTTTTGAAGTTACTCACTGCTCTTTTATCACTGCTTTCGGAGACATTATGAAATAATTATTCCTGTGCTACTGTTGAATCTGACAGTGATACCATCCAGTGAGTCTGGAAGCCATCTGATTATTTTCTACTGTTTTTGAGACATTTCAATGTATTTTGAAGTTACTTGCTTTTACTGGTCTTCAAGAGCCTTATATGTAGTGCCCTAGTATATTTGCCATAGTTGCTGTTTTGGGTCTGCTGCCCTCTAAATCCAGTATTACTTTAGTAAGTAATTTAAAAGAATAATTATATATATATATATATATATATATATATATATATATATATATATAGCCTATATAATTCTTTATCAAGCGTTTTTAATAAATAAGATATATTTATACATATTATGATCAAATATATTGTATATTTTGTATAAAGTGTATATTGCAAGACTAAACCTTCACCCCCCACGCATAAAACAAAACTTGGGGACCCCCATAATACTTGACTCAATTCGAGCACTGCGTGTAGGCCTATTTAATATAGCCTATAATGTTGTAATCCAACAGCATAAAGGGCTGCCTTTCCAAAATGCATCAGCAGGTGCAGTTGTAGGCCCATAGCATACCACTCAACCATTTTTTTCACGTTTTTCATCTGCAGAACAAAATTAATAAAGATTTCTGTTTACTAAATTCACTATGAAATGGGATGGTGGTGAATGCACAAAAATACTTTACATGTCGGCAGACATTAGAATGAATCTTGTCTTTCTGTGTACAAAATGCATTATTAAAATGCATTTTTATTTATATTTTAATACAACATTTTGAGAAATTAGGCAGGTCCAACTTGAGAGCATCATGGTTTCAGGTCCTGTGTTCACATGTCAAAACTTGGAGTAATTTGAAAATGTCAGATAGTAATTTTATTTAATGTTTATTATTATTATTATTTTTATGGGCTAAAACGGACTTCTAGCCTACAGGTCAACAATATGCCTACACTTCAAATCTAACTCTATTTCTAATATAAATGTATATACAATGTAACGTTACTGAGATTATTTAGACTTTAACAGAGATTATTTCATTCTATTTCTAGGAGCAACACAAAAAACTTCAAAACACTGAAGGCTGACTGAGGTGGAAGACCAAATTGGATTGGCCCTGAAATTTGCCCCACACAGGACTTTAAAATGGTAAACACACTGTATCAGAATTTATTATTTATTTATTTATTATTTATTATATGCGTTCATGTTAAGTGCATTTTTGGGAAACGCACGTGGATTTGCCATGGCGTTCATAACCTTGCACGTATAGAGCGCTCTCAAGAGCTAGATAGCCTACATCGTTATCGGAAACCCGCCCAGACTAGATGCGACTGTCACTTCATGACAGAAGATTGTTTCTTTAATTGTTCATCTAATTGTTTCATCTAATGTCCATGTAACGTGTTGTCTTTTCATTTTCTTGTTAAATTTGCAGATAACGGTGTTGGGAGTAGGCTATACACGTTTTGAGCGGATCGTGAAGATCAGCACATTGTATATTGTATATAAATTAATTGTATATGAATCAATTTTGGTGTAAGTTATAGGCTACAGTTTGCAAAAGATAGTTTTAATTAAAATGTTTGTGCAATTTTATTTATTGAAATATTTTCATGTTAAATATTCCTGTTCCTTAATAAAGTTTGTTAACGCTGTGTTAGTGACTTATTTTAGGTTGATAATTAAACAATGAATCAACAAAAACATGGATTGTGTGCTGATTTAATTATTTAATACAAACTGATTTAGGCCTACTTATTTTCTGTAATATATTGTAGGCTAATAATAATATATTCATAGGATTCTTAAGTGTTTGAGAATAAAAATGTAGAATATGTTGTTTGTAGACCTATAATTTGTGTACAGGCATATCAGGATGTAGAGGTTAGGAAAACGTTCGAGGAACGTTCCGGGAACCTTCCGAGAACCTTCCGGGAACCTTTCGGGAACGTTCCGAGAACGTTCCCTTAACCTATAGGAAACGTTCTATTAACGTAAAGAAAACTTTCCTAGCTAACCAACAGGGAACGTTAGAATGTTTGTTCAGGGAACGTTCTGGGAACGTTCTGGGAACCTGAAAGTAACGTTCTGGGAACATTCTGGGAACCAAAAATTGTTAACTGGGTTATTAATGATGATTTGCTATTTGGGGAATGAACCCAGCGCTATGATTGGTCGAACTCTTCTTTTGCTGTTGCTTGATTTGAGTACTGCGCGTGCGCAGATGCGTCACCAGGTTTTAGTTTAGAGTGACAAATCGTACCTGCGTACTTTGAGGTCAAAATGTGGACAGGTTTGCAGGTCTGCAATTAACGTTTATTGTGTTGGATAAATTTCATTGTCAACAATTCTTCTGCTCTGTTGAACATTTGACACATTTTGAACATTGAGCTTTAAATATTTTCTCTACAGAAAAAAACTGTTTCATTTGAGTGAAATAAACTCCAAGATTTTAAACTGGGAACAAGAAATAAACACGTGACGTGATTTTGGCTCCTCCTTCAGTGGTGTGTTTCTACTAGGTCCTGTAGGTGAATCTAAACATCTACTCCGGTTGTTGGTCGCGTCACATTCGGGTGAATATTAAACTCTCATCATCTTGTCTGGAAGAGGAAAAGGAGATTTAAGCGTCATCGTAAAGTTTCGCTTGATAATATTCAGAGACCCGCTATTCGTCGTATTTTTGCAGATTTGATTTGAGTGTTCAAATGCTTTTGAAGAGAGGAAAGGAAACTGAATCTGATGGTCAGTTTGAAACACGAGTCGATGGGCGGGGCTTTTGATTGGCTCTTTCCACCCGTCAATCTAAGAGCTGACCAATGAAATCATTTAGTGGGTTTGATCCATGAAGACACGCAATCAGAGGACGCGTCGACTCCTTTATAAATTAGCATAGAGGAATAAAAACTGCAGTCAGTTGTAACTTATTAATGTTTTGTGAGTTTCAAGCGAAGTCGGAACTGAAAAAAGACATTTAAAAGACCGTCACTTTCAGTAAAGTTGCATTGAATTCAAAGTAAGGGTTTCTACAGCCCTTACTTCATTGTACCCAAGAAAGGCGGCGGCTTACGACTGATCTTGGACTTACGAGTTTTCAACCGGGCTTTGCACAAACTCCCGGTCAAAATATTCACGTAAAAACACATCTTAACTTGCTTCCGGCATCTAGATTGGTTCACAGCGGTAGACCTGAAGGACGGGTACTTTCACGTCTCAATATTGCCTCGACATTGACCCTTTCTACGGTTCGCGTCCGACGGCCAGGCGTATCAGTACAAGGTCCTCCCCTTCGGCATGTCCCTGTCCCCTCGCGTCTTCACGAAGGTCTCAGAGGCAGCCCTTGCCCCGCTTCGGGAAGCCGGCATCTGCATTCTCAACTACCACAGGTTGAATCCCTCCCGGCCGAGTTTGTTCCCCTCCAGGGATCTCTCAGTGGTCCTCTCGGGCCTGTAGAGACCCCCCTTCGAGCCGCTAGAATCAGTCTCCTTGAAGACTGCCCTCCTGATCGTGCTCGCCTCCATCAAAAGGGTCGGGAGCTTTAAATTTGGTAACACTCAAAAAAACACTCAAAAGTTGAACTTGTTACATAATATACATTTAATCCATTATTACTGTAAATGACACTTAAACTCAATAAAGTGTCAATAACACATCCAGAAACATTACATTCAGTACACACTTCAGTTTGTTCTTTGAAATCATATTATTTTCATAATCTCTTACACAGGATACATGAAGTTCAAGCATTCATCCACATGTTTTAATGCTGGCTCACATGTTTCACTCCTAAATCACACCTCATCTATTAGCCTATCCAGCATAAGGTCAAGAGGTCAAGCATCCTGCTCTAAATTAGATAAGGTGAAATGTTATTAAAAGCTCTATATTAATGATAAACAGTACAGATAAAGTGAGGTTCCAGTAATAAATAAACAATTAACAATAAATGAATGAGCATAATCACTTTTCGAGTCAAATGAATCATTGGATCAGCTGGAGATGAATCGTCCCTCATGTGGACAAATTGTGAATTGTTGTGATTCAGCAGATAATCACATGATCTGACTGCCATTAAACAACATTAATAGATGAATTTGCACCTGAATACTTTCAGATATTGTCTATAAAATATGCAAAGTTCTTCTACATAGTCCTGAATCATTTAATAATACTATTCCCTCTGCTCAAAGTTACCGTTAGTCAGCAAACATCAGCGATCAAGCGCTTTATAGTGGAGTCAAATTAAAGTCAATGAAAATATAAAGAATTTAATAGATGAACTTTAAATAACACACTAACCAAACATATTCATCTGAATGCAAATGTAACAATTTGTTTGAATTAAACATTGATTTGCAAGTGTATCAACATCTGCTCTTCTCTGTGCCAATGTGATGAGATGCACCTGTTCAATTGTGCAGAAAATCTGTTCCTCAATCAGTGTTTTACTTTCACTTTCAAAACGCTCTTTAAGACCCACACATGATCTTTAAATGAGCTTGTATCCAAACTGTTGATCCTCTGTGAATGACTTTTGCATTTATAATGTGGAGAAGAAATGAGTGTCAGTGGATCCGGATCAGTTCACTGTTTCTGCACTCAATGATCATATACAGTATTTTATCATCTCAATGTTCAGTGAATCCACCTGCTTTACAAACTCAACTGTTATTGAACTGACACTCTCATTCTCAATGACACTAATTACATACAAAACTATTTCATTGACACTTTATACAAATCTGTTCTTCATCTGGGACTTTAAATATAAGCGGTCCAGAATCTTATTTTGATCTGAATCTCAAGACAAGTTATTCTGAACTTGGGAAAATCATATTTAATAACTATTGTATTATATAATGTGTTTCCTCAAGGTTTTCTCTCTATTTAAACATATAGAGTTTATTTCTGGACACAATCGCTGCTGGTTATTTTAACTGAGGACTTTTAAGGCACAATTTTCAGTAAAGCTGCATTGAATCCAAATGTGTTGTGATATGTGCTGTACAAATAAACCTGAGATGACTTTCAAACAGGAGAAATCATGTTTCTTTCATTTCATCAAAACTCTTCCATCCATATTTGATTTTTATACAAACAAAAACCGAGAGATGAAAATGACACTTTATTATTCACATGTTTTACATAAAGAGTGAGGAGCTGAAACAATCATGATGGCAAATATTGTTCAGATTTAAATGTCTTCAGTTGTTTTGAAGAAATAATCATTTTCTCCAGTGCAAAATATATTTATGACATTAATAATCAAGAGTTTAAGATAGTATTTAAATCTGTAAGAAAGCATAAAGTCCAGAATATTTCAAACACAAAGACACACTTATTTAAAGTACGAAACATCAGATCACACACAAATCCACACAATAAAACTAGATCAGAATAAAACTAAAGTGTTTCAGTTCTTATTCATTATTTGAACATGAAACAGGAAATATTCAAGTAAAAGATTCAAATAGAAATCATAGAAAAGCAGAAACACAAAATACAATGTTTTAAAATCATATGAATGAGAAATCAATTCTACAACAAATGAAACATGGTGAAATAATGAACAGGAATGTAAGAAAAGTCTTCTGAACGTTTTTAAAGAGATTCAGATTGAAGTTTCTTCCTCTGTTACTGCAAACTGACTTTGATCTTCAACAGATGAAACTATCAAATACAAAAACAATATTAGAAACATGTCATTGAACTCCACTTTCATATTGTTTCCTCTGCTGTTATTGTCTTTGTGAACATTTCATCTGTTGATTATATTGATCTCTTTTACCTCTCGCTCTGTAGCATTTGAACACCAGCACGACTGTCGCCATCAGATATGGACAAACTGCCAGAAGAGAACTGAGGAAGACCCAAATCACCAGATGAGAACCGTCTGAGACTGGAGAACACGACAGACACATTTATTCATATTTTATTATTGCAAAGATCTCAGAATACCTCACTGAAAATACTAAATAAAAAAGTAATTTCCTGGCTTTCTGGTCACATTGTCTTCAGGATCTCTAACGCAATTTACAAACACAGTCACAGGTAATAAAATACAGTATGTTTTATCTCACCTGTGACATTGACCCACAATGCATCACTGTAGTTTGTGTAGTAAACTGGTTCTCCTCTTCCAGCTCTACACCAGTACTGACCTCCATCAGACACTGAATCAATATGGACTCTGTAGGAGTTTGTTTCTGTCTTGTTTTTCTCAGAGTTCTGTGTGTGTTTGTACCAGTAAAAGTCCCATCCAGCGGTCTGAGTCATGTGACAGATCAGAGTCACCGTGTTTCCTGTCAGTGCAGCTCCTGCAGTATCTGATGTGAGTTCAGGATTGAGCTTTGAGTCTGTGGTGAAGAACATTTGGGTCATTAATAAACAGAGTTCATCTTCTGCTCGTCTTTACTACAGTAATTACTGACCTTTAACAGAAAGAATAACACTTGTGTTCTGTGATGTTGCTGGTCTTCCATCTCTCTTTCCTCGACAGCAGAACTGATGTTGATCAGACTCAGTAGCTCCTCTGATAGTGAGAGTGTTTGTGTTTACAGTGTAACGCTCAGACTCAGACACCGACAGTTCTGTCTTTATACCACTCATATCTCCAGTTACTGTAATCAGACTCAATGTCACACTTCATGATCACTGTCTCTCCAGTGAAAACAGATGTTTCTGGATGTACAGTGAGTTTAGCTGTGGGCAAATCTGTACAGAGAAGGAAATATTTACTCAGAGCTCCTGATAAACACTCAGTACAAACTGAATAAACTTTGTAAAAGTCTACAGAGATGCGCACACACCTGATACAGTCAGTGTAAGTTCATCACTGGTGTGTGTGTAGCGTGATCCTCTTGTCTCTCCTCTACATCTGTATTTACCTTGATGGGAGAATTCAACACTGCTTATTTCACACTCTTGTTTTGTGCATTGATTGAGAATGTTGATGGTCCCATTTTTAATCCAGCTGTATCTCCACTCAGTGTGTGTTTGTGTCTGTATGTCACATGTGAGAGTGACTGTCTCTCCTCTGAACACATGATGATCTGGATTTACACGCACTTCAGGTTTTGGTCTCGCTGTATAAATACAAATACATATTGGTCAATAATAATGTTTACAACAGCAAAGTCACTTTATAAACTCAATAAATAATATGTAATAAAATAATTGTATCAATGGCTGTGAAGAAAGCAGGTAATGATGTCATCAAGGGGCGTGTTTGATGTCAAACTGCACACATGTGGGTCAAGTGCAGGTGGAGCGGTCACCGTCTTTGCTGCCTAATAGGGGTGTAACGGTATGAAAACCGCCACAAACATTAGCACGGTATTACGGTTTCACAGTATTTATGTGCGTTGATAATATTAAAAGCTGTTCAATATTTGGATATAAACAATTCTTGAACTTTATTTCTGATTTCTTCAACTTTAATCCTTTAACTTTAGATCTTGAACATCGGGACACTCTCTTAATCCGACAAGGTAAAAAGAAACATGTACAGTAGTCAGATGATTATAACTAAAATATATTGTTATTGTTATTATATTATTTATTACATTGATTTAATGATTATTGAACAGTTTAACATTTCAAATATACATTTTCATGCATTCAGTCATTTGTTGCATTTGTGATTTAGTTAAATTCTACAAAACCTGCTGAAAATATATTATTCATGTGCAGTTTATTTATTGCCATTTTGTCCAAATCATGTAAAACTACATTGAATCTTGTGTTTTTATGAAACGGGCTTGTAACCCGTGTACACACACACAAGATGAGACAGTCACAATGTGATGAAAAAACTGCTTTATTAAATAAAAAGCAGGCGAAGGTACAAAAAGGGCAAAACCAGTGAAGAGTTGTCGAGGGAAGCGTAGGGTCAGAAGCCGGGGAATCAAAGATATAACAAGGGGGAAAATCCAATGAGGGAGGTGAACGATAGCGGGGAATACAGTTAACAAGTAGGGCGATGAACTAGACGAGACTAGCGGGAACATAGACAAGGGGGACAAGAGGAAAAGGGGGCTGGCAAGCTAAGAGGGAATCAAAGAGGAGTCAAAACTAGGCGAGACTAGCGAGGGGCAAAACACGGGAATCTTAATACAATAACCCACAAGTATCAAACGAATGTGCTGTGATATAAATAGGGGAACTAACGAGCGGTGCAGGTGTAACGAATGACAGGTGACGAGACGAGTGCAGGTGAGACTAATGTGTGGGGATTGGAAGTGCGTGCGCCAGAGGGAGGAGATGGTTTACGAGCGAGAGCTCGTAATGGCAAAACCAGCGTGAGTGCTCGAGGGAGGAAAAAGAGCGTACGAGCTCAAGGGGGCGGAGCGAGGGAGCGGGAAGTGTATGTGTGCGTGCTCGAGGAAGCGGAGACGGGACAGAGGAACGGGGTTCGTGACAGGGCTATAATTTATTATCCCGTGTACTGTATTTCCATATACATTCATCTCCGTGAAGTCCGTGGGATGGTGCTTAATGTTTGAAGTGTTTCCCGTCGATAACTTTTGCAGCAAACTTTACAGACTGGGTCTCATCAACATTGATGGAGCTTCGTGGGTCTTTTACAAGTAATCCCAGACAGCGGAATAAAGGTTCAGGCTCGTCCGGACATGTCTGTATATGTTTCACTCGTGCTGGACTTCTGATGTGCTCGTGATGCGCTCGCGACACCTGCATGTCACCTTTAAAACTGAGTGACAGTCAAATGCAACATGAGGAAGAAGCAAATTTAAAGATTTATTTTATCTAGCAAGTTTATATGATGATGTGTAAATGTCGCAGATTCTGTCTTAATGAGAAACAGATTCACATTCTTCTCTGCATATTGCCCCCTGCTGTCTCTCAAAACATGACAAATATTGATCTGTTTCTCACCCACACCATCATATCACTTCTGAAGACATGGATTAAACCACTGGAGTCTTATGGATACTTTCACACTGCCTTTATGTGCTTTTTGGAGCATCAAATTATGCTAAAATATTATTTTAAAAATCTGAATTTGTGTTCTTGCAGATGAAAGGAAGTCACACACATCTGGGGTGGCATGAGGGTGAGTAAATGATGAGACAATTTTAACTTTTGGGTAAAAATCTCTTTAAAGTGATCGCTCAGCCAGAAGTTAATATTCTGTCATCATTTCTTTACCCTCATGTTGTTCCAAACCAGTGTGAGGCTTTGTTAGGGACTGACAGTCTCAGTCACCATTCACTTTCAGTATATATATAAAACATTCACTGAAAGTAAATAGTGACTCAAACATTCTGTGTAATATCTCCTGTGTTGCATGGAAGAAAGAAAGTCATACGGGTTTGGAACAACATGATGGTGAATGATGACAGAATTTCCATGAATAATAATTCTATAATACATGTTCAATGTGTTTTATGTTCTGGAATATCGGGGACTAAATGTCTATTTGTCATTTGTGAAAGTAATGAGTTACTCACTACTTGAGTACTCTTTTAATTACTTTCTTACTCTTACTCAAGTAATTATTTATGTCAGTACTTTTACTTCTACTTGAGTAATTATGATTTTGAAGTAATTGTACTTTTACTTGAGTTCAGTTTTTGGCTATTCTTCCCACCTCTGGATAACAATTAAAGTATTTATCATGTAAATACATTTACATTTTATTTTCAGTGATAGAAGTCAGTAAGTAAATTGTTGCACTTGATCCCATTAAATGTCATACACAGACCATTGCATGGGCCCCCCTGGGGTCATCTGTACCCTTTGACCCCCCTGGGGCTGGGGCATGTTTTATATATTATACTATATATTTAAAAAATATTTTCTTTATCCACGAGGTCACAATCTAAAGATATTTAATTAACTGAGGAATAAAAGTCACTGTGACAACAGCTTGATGTCATGTCTCTGGATTTGTGTGTTTTAATCATGTTCAATAAGTTTGATTAAAATGATAATAGCAGAGATCATTATTATTCAGGAGGATTGTGGATGATTGTCTTCAGTGCTGGAATAAATCAGTCGCTACATCTGAAATGTGTTCAACTCATTTTATATTCAGACAAACTTTTAATGTTTTATATTCTTTCACAAACAATATTTAAAGACATTTACTTCATTTAAAAATGTAAAAAAAAATACAACTTTGCTTTGTTGTAACTTTAAACATATTTTAAAGTGTATTCTGATGCACACATGGATGTCTGATGTGAACACCGGAGCAATACCGCCATCATAAAAGCTTCTTTAAGGTAAATTGTTAAATATGTTTAACCTGCACCAGTGCGCAGTCGCACCGAAGAGTCCCCCCCCCCCAGTTTAATGTTTATGAATAGATTTAACGTGAAAGAACATCATTAATCTTGGCAAACTATATATCATTTTAAAAGGTGTAAGCCTCAAGCATCGATGATAGAGCTCTGTTTTTCGATGAAAAGCTTATAACGAATGTATATCTTGCATTTATGTAAGCAATACAGATCAAAAGACTCGTAATCAAAAACGGAGTACATACCAGTAGTGTCGTAATAACGAGCCACACACGCATCCACTGCTAAAAGTTCCAGATTGGATGGAAAGGTGAGGGTCCACTGAATAACATCCCATAGAGCATTTTTAGTCGAAAGAAACAATAACGTTGTAACATCGATGGTTATTCCTTTGTTTACATCGAGTTTCTTCAGGGTGTAGTATCATACTTGTCGGTTATGCAATAAAATTATGCATAAAAACAGACTCCCGGTAGCCGAACGTTATATGGGTGTGTTGCTTAGAGTGTAATGAACAAATTAAGACCGCACACACACACACAAATACAAAGATAGGCAATATATAGGTCGAAATATCCAAACACTGCAGTCCGTTTTTTTGACGTCATGATATGCTGATCCTATTGTTTTGTCTTTACAACGAAAGCCAATGAAAGAATTGAAATTATATGACTGATAGAAAATGTAGCCAAGCAGTGCACGATTCCAACGATATCTGGGAAGTTTAAATTCCTCGCGAACAAGATGTTTTTTTATTTATTTGAATCAGCCACTTTGAATCAGCCATTACGCTTGAGTAGGCTGTGACCACACCCCCGTCATTTGACAACAAACGAGCCATAGTAAAAAGACGGTTCCCCAGTCAACATCTGTTTTCGCGTCTTAATTACTGGACGGATTATCTTATCAAATGGATCATCAAAAGAAGTTTTTTTCTGCTGAAGATGTTTTATTTGAGATCACTCGAAGCAGCGATGACGAAATTGAGGAGTGAATACAGCGACGACGGTGATATACTTGAGGACGGAAAAGATGGTCCAATTTTACATCGGTGAGTTGCTATGTAACATGCACACATTGTGTGTGTGTGAGAGAGAGAGAGAGAGAGAGAGAGAGAGAGTGTGTGTGTGTGTGTGTGTGTGTGTGTGTGTGTGTGTGTGTGTGTGTGTGTGTGTGTGTGTGTGTGTGTGTGTGTTTGTTTTCCCATTTGATTTATATGGTAAATGCATTGTGGTCTGAAAAGACCAAATATAAAACAAATGGCTTGTCTGATGGCTGGCCATCAGTGTGATTGTTTGTTGGTTCTATGTCTGACCATCCATATGAATGCTGTCTGTATCACTGGCCATCACCAGCCATTGAATGTTGAATGGGCGACTATCGGTATGAATAGTGTATATGATGACTAAAATAGCTTGCAGTACCCTTCATAACATTTGATCATTAGGTTGCTTTTTGAGGTATCCAAGGAGGCTTCTTGGTACCTGGACATAGTCTTGGAAAAAATATTGCAGAAATCTCATTTTTCATAATATCTTCCTCAAATGTGAAATATAAACTGATGAGACTTGTGGCTTTCAATCAATTGCCTAACTGGATTCATCCAGGTTTGTTTTCATTGATTTTTCCATAAAATAATGAAATGTTACTTGCAGTACAAATTATCTTCAAGACACTTTAAATTCTATAAATTTTTGTCTGTGTAAGTTTTTTCAACTTTTACATTTGGGTAATAAACTCCAAAGTGTCTTCTTTTTAAATATGTCTAAATTGTGCATGTAGAGCAAATTGTTCAGTAACTACAATTATTTTAGTTTGGGGATGTCATTTCTGGGGATGTGCCTCAGGCAGGGGAGGTAGAAAGGGAACCGACATAGTCTTGGAAAAAAGCTTGCAGGAACCCCATTTTTCATTATATCTTCCTCAAATTTGAAATATAAACTGATGAGAATTGTGGCTTTCAATCCTTTACGTAATTGGATTCCTCCAGGTCTATTTTTATATATTTGTACATGAAATAATAAAACATTTTTTGAAGTTCACATTATTTATGAGGCACTTCAACTTTTATAACTTTTTATTTGTTTGAGGATTATCAACTCTGATTTGTTGTTAGTAGAGTGCCAAGTGTCTTCTTTCCAAAGAGACCTTAATTGTGCCTGTGGTACACTGTTCTCAGGAGCTATATTTATTTTAATTCAGGTATGTCATTTTCAGCTGTGAGCCCCTGAGTGGGGGTGCAGGTTAACAGGTTAATGTATTACATTCATAAATATTTTCAGAAACATGTGAGTTTAAAGTGCCGATAGTGAACAGAGTTGAGATGACCGTCTGATGTGTTTTTGACAGTGCTTCATCTGAGTATGTAGATGTCATGAAGCTGTCATGATACGTAATACAAAATGTAATGTTGGGGTTACGGGGCGGGGTCAACGCAGATAAAAATGTTGATGGTTAAAACCTAAAACTGGTCTCGTGTCTTCTCCTTACCGCACAACGAAACATGGTGTCAGAAGTAAAGTTCTAAAGAAAATAAAGCGACTAGACGAGTAACGAAAATGGAAGGATTAAAGCCACCTGCAGGACTTGATCTACTGCACGGTAATTTGTTGGAAAATTGGAGGAGATTTGACAAGGGCAAAGATTTGAGCTGTATCTAGACGCAACTGGAAGCGCTAGCAAGCCAGCCAAGGTAAAGTCCTCACTATTTCTTCATGTAGCCGGCGAGGAAGCGGTTGAAGTGTATAATACCTTCACGTTCGAAGAAGACGATGATAAACACAGTCTGGAGAAAATAATGGAGAAATTTGAAGAGTACTGTAACCCGAAAAAGAACATAACCTATGAACGGTATAAGTTTTTCACGTGTGTGCAAGGGGACATGCCCATTAGCCAATACATTACAGACCTAAAGCTAAAGGCGAAGTCATGCGAGTTTGGACTGTTGCAAGAATCTCTTATAAGAGATCGAGTTGTCTGTGGAATCACGTCAGAGGCCATGAGAGAGAGACTTTTAAGAGAAGTTGACATTAGTCTCGAAAAAACAACCCAGCTGTGTATCGCGTTAGAAATGAAAAAAGCTCAGATGAAGCAAATGCATGACGAGGATCACAACGCACAAGCCTCTGCACGTGAAAGCAAGCACGATGATGCAGTGAAACATAAGCAGACACGCAAAAACGAGCAACGAAATAAATACAAACCGAATGAAAAAGACAAAGCAAGCACTTTTAATTGCAAAAGATGTGGAATGGAGCATGCATCACGCAATTGCCCCGCATATGGCAAACAGTGCAAGAACTGTGATAAAATGAACCACTTTGCTAAGATGTGTAAATCGAAGAAAGTGCATGCGGTTGATGATGACGTCAAAGATCAGAGACCTAGTCTGTTCGTTGGAGCAGTGCAAACACAGACAGGGACAGATGAATGGACAGTTGACTTGAAATTGGAGCACAAAAATTTACAATTTAAACTAGATACTGGTGCTCAAGCCAATGTAATCCCGTTCAGCCTGCTGCAAAGAATTGGAAAAAAGAACATACTAAGACCCACAAATGTGAAACTGTCAACTTACACCGGAGACAAAATACATGTGAAAGGAAAGTGTAACTGGACGGTGAAATACAAAAAAGAAGACACATGTTCTGGAATTCATTGTTGTGAAATCAGATGCTAAACCAATCTTAGGAATTAATGCATGTGAACAAATGGGGCTCATACAGAGAGTGATGGAATTGAGCACAAGTGACAAAATGGACATTTTCACGGAGTATGCTGATGTGTTTGAGGGCATAGGTTGCCTGGAGGGCGAGCACACAATCCGAGTAGATGAAAATGTGGTTCCGAGAGTTCATCCACCTAGAAAAATTCCAGTAACCCTGAGAGAAAACTTGAAAACAGAACTGAACAGAATGGAAAAAATGAAAGTAATAGCAAGAATTAAAGAGCCCACTCAGTGGGTCAACCCCATTGTGATTGTGGAAAAGTCTAATGGGAAATTAAGAATATGTTTAGACCCCCGAGATCTCAACATGGCGGTAATGAGTGAACACTACCAGCTATCAATGGTAGAGGAAACAACTAGCAGACTCTCAAAAGCTAAATACTTTACAGTGTTGGATGCAAGTTCAGGTTTTTGGCAACTCAAATTAGATGAAGCCAGCTCTCGCCTTTGTACATTCAACACTCCTTTTGGCCGCTTCAGATTCCTCTGACTCCCATTTGGGGTCAACTCCGCTCCAGAAGTTTTTCACAGGACGGTGAAGCAACTTTTTGAAGGAATTGAGGGCGTTGAGACATACATCGATGATATTTTGATCTGGGGAGAAACAAAAGCGCAGCATGATTACAGACTGAGGCAAGTGTTAGAGAGAGCAAGGGTCAAGAACTTCAAGCTGAATAAAGAGAAATGCAAGATAGGCTTAGAGGAAATCAAATATCTCGGTCACATCTTCGCAAAGGATGGTTTGAAACCAGATCAGACCAAAATAGAGGCTGTCAGAAGAATGCCCACTCCTGAATGCAAAAAGGATGTGGAGAGATTTCTAGGCATGGTTACTTACCTTGCAAAGTTCATTCCAAACATGTCACAACATACTGAGCCATTGCGTGTACTTACTAGAGATGATGTTGCCTGGCAGTGGGAGGAGGAACATCAGCGCGCATTCAACAAATTGAAAACAATGCTCACTGAGGCCCCCTTGCTCAGATACTATGATGTCAGGTTACCAGTAACACTTTCTGTCGATGCATCTAAAAGTGGACTGGGTGCTGTTCTACTTCAAGAAGACAAGCCAGTGGCTTATGCATCACGTGCATTGACTGAAACAGAACAGCGTTATGCGCAAATAGAGAAGGAGATGTTGGCGATTGTGTTTGGAGCAGAGCGTTTTCATCAGTATATTTATGGATGAGAGGTAAACGTACAATCAGACCACAAACCGCTTGAAGCAATAATGAAAAAGCCGTTGAGCAGTGCTCCAGCTAGAATACAGAGACTGTTAATGAGATTACAAAAATATCAAGTGAACGTAAAGTACAAGCCAGGTAAGGAGATGTATATAGTGGATGCATTATCCAGAGCGTACTTACCAGAGACCAGCTCTCTTGATAAAGAATTAGAAGCCCAGGTGCATATGGTAATGTCAAACTTGCCTGTATCAAATGAGAAACTAGATGAATTCAAAAAGGAAAGTAAAGAGGATGTGATTTTGACAAAACTCAAAGAGACAGTGCTAAATGGATGGCCTGAAATGAAGAGCCAAACAGCAAAAGAAATACAAGGATATTGGAACTTCAGAGAGGAAATCTCAGTTGTGGATGGAGTTTTGTTCAAAGGAGAACGGCTCATAGTTCCAGCATCAATGAGAGTAGAAATGCTAAAGCGAATTCATGAAAGTCACTTGAGAGAGATGTGCTATTTTGGCCTGGAATGTCACAAAGCATAACTGAGATGGTAAACAACTGTGAAGTGTGCAGCACATACCAAAAACGACAAACCAAAGAGCCATTACATCCACACAGTGTTCCTGAAAGACCCTGGCAGAAAATAGGTGTTGACTTGTTTACTTTTGACCAACAGGAGTATCTACTTTTAGTGGATTACCACTCCAAATTCATTGAAGTAGAGTGGTTGAGATCAGATACAAGAAGTACAACAGTCATAACCCATCTGAAGTCACAATTCGCTAGACATGGAATTCCTGAAACAGTAATTTCAGACAATGGGCCACAGTTTAGCTCACGTGAATTTCAAGCTTTTGCGAAAGAGTGGGAATTCATGCACAAAACCTCAAGCCCCCATCACGCACAGGCGAATGGAATGGCAGAAAGAGGAGTACAGACTGTTAAAAACATGCTTAAGAAGGCTAAGGCAGATGGGAAAGATCCTTACCTGTCTCTGCTGAATCTGAGAAGCACACCTATGGAGAATATTGGAGCATCTCCAGCCCAACTGTTGATGAGTCGAAGACTGAGAACAAGACTTCCGATTATATCAGAGTTGTTGAAGCCTCGCATGGTAACTAACCCAGTACAGCAGTTGTTAGAAAGCAGACAAATGAAGCAGAAGGAATATTTCGACCAAAGATCCAGACCTCTTCAGAAACTTCAGGTTGGTGACAATGTAAGAATATGGCAAGATGGAACATGGAATCCAGCTGAAGTTACTGGACTTTCAGAGCAGCCAAGATCCTATGTCGTTCAGACACCTGAGGGAAAGGTGTACAGAAGGAACAGAAAGTTTTTGATGAAATCAAAAGAACAAAGTGACACACCAAGGAAGGACACGGACAATCATGAAGTGACTCAAGAAAATGGGTGTGACAACACAGAGAAAAAACAGGAAATGGACATTCAAACATGGAAAAGAGATGCCAGTCCAACCAAGGTCTCGAGTCTACCAGTGACAACTGCAAGTGGACGAGTAATCTCAAAACCAAGAAGGTTGATTGAGGAGTAGTTCTTTGATTTTTTTTTTAGTTTTTTCCTTAAAACCTCTTCCCAATCCTGTAAAATTAGCCTAAAACGCCTAATCAAGGCATACCCAAAGTAAATTTTCTTGAACCGTTTGGAGTACATGCATGGTTTCGGTCACATTTGAAAGGGGACACTCTGAAGTTTTTTTCCCCAGCAGTCAAAATTACTGTAAGTGCTACTGATTTTGAGTAATAGAAGTTTGAACACAATGAAATAGAAGTTTTTTTCCGCCTGAAATTTTTTTTGCATACAGATGCCTGCAGATAACTATAACTTGTAGCTATTAGCTTGAGAACACAATGGGATCACAGCATGAATCCTTACCTAGTCCAAGTTCAAATGTTATAACAATACCATAAAAAAATGAATATTTTACACATGATTTTCTAAGGGTACACCCAGGCGTTTTACAAAAGTGCCTTTTGGATACTCCAAATTTTGATACTTGACAATTTGTTTATATAAAAAATACACAACAAACTATTTACATGAATTTTTACACAAAGTATTTACAAACCATTATAAAATTGTACATGTTTCTAGCAACATGCCAGTCATTGTAGCAGTCACATTTGTGTACAAAGCACATAGGCACAACACAGGAAGAGTACTTCACTGGTGTCTTTGCATGACACTGCCTGCACTTCAGACGACCAGCATTGCAAGATTTGGTGATGTGCAACGGCCTGTGATGTGCTCTTCGTGGAGCAGGAGATACGGGTCTGGCTGTGGATTGAGACCCCAACTCTGCCAGCTCCTCAGCAAGGGTCTCTCTGAAAGCCCTCCTCTCTTGATGAGGTGCTGTCCTGCTGCTCCACTTTATGTGGCCGCTTGCTGAGTGGGGGAGAATAAATAAATGTAATTTACAAAGCTAGACACAACTTTTCCATATTTTCTGTATTCTAATATATATATATATATTAGTTTTTCTTTTTGAGTGTGTAAATATGTATTATTGTATGTATATTTACTGTAAATACTGTATACTTTGCCAATGTACTATGGAACAAAGAGATACACACCTCCCCCATGAATTCAGCATTGTAACAAATAGATGGCCCTACACCTCCCCCACCTCCCCGCATTGTAACAAATAGACTCTCAAACACAACATATATTCTTATTTTCAACTTATATTTATTGATTTATTTATATATATATATTTCGCGTCCATTTATTTATATATATATATATATATATATTTACAGTAAATATACAAAACATCTATATAGCATGTCAATAGATCTGAAACAAACAATGAACTAAAAACACGCACAAACGGTTCAAACACTCACTGAGGAAACACACGAAAAAGGGTAATTACAAAATGTGTATTCATTATTCAAACTAAAGCTTATTTATGCGGAATATACAGTAATATATGTTATAAAACACAAGAAAACACTTACTTGTCCAGAGCCATGTCTCTCTCCATAACATTTCCTCTGCCTCTGAATCATCCTGTTTTCAGAAATTTCATCTCCAAACTCAGAATTTTGACAATGAATGCCTTCTTATATCACATCCAGGGGTGAAAATCCTGTTTTTCGCGTCCGTTTCACCATATTTAAATCGCCAAATGTGTAAACAGTTCCAAAGCAGCTCTACAATGCATTTACGCGCGGAGGCGCAAAACAGTGGGTAAACTCGAGGAAACTTTGCGCACACACATAACAGAACCGTGCTCTAATCGTTCCACTAAAGCCGCATATCACTGTTTTCAAAATTTCATTGGCTATACCAGTGGTTCTCAACCTTTTTTGAACAAACGCCCCCCTGACCTCTTCATGATCCTCTTAACGCCCCCCCCCCAAAAAAACGCAAAACTTGTGTACATTTTGATTGGACACATTCTTTCTACCACTCTGACAGCTGCGGCATTTGTTTTTAGGCGTTGCTATGGAGATCATTTGTCGGTAACTAGTCGAAGTGGGTTATTAGCAACATTTAAATATGAATTCATTAATTTGCACAGACATAATTTTATTTTACATTCAAATGAACATTGTATGTGTTGTCAGAGGCTTAAACGTTGTGATGAATAACAGTGAGTAACGTAGGGTGACCACCTGGCTATTGCTCTGTTGCAGGTCAGCAGACCTGATTTTACGGGACACGAGGGAGAGAACTTAAGTTACTATTATTATACTAGGTGAATAACTGCAAAAAGACATCTAATATAAAATCAATATTTATATTATTATGACTTTATTATTCCCATCGGCCAATTACACATTGCAGAGTAGAGATGCGCGGATCAGCTCTAACGTCACCCGAATCAGCTGTTAAAAACAAACTCACCATCACCAATGATTTTCTCCGATTAGATATCCGCACCCGATCATCACATTACAATTAAAATTCTCAGGGCCAGATGTACTAACGCTTTTTCGCCCACTTCAGGCGTGTTTGTTTCGCAAAGTGCGCATAAAACCATGGCGAGGTATGTACGAACGGGACGCACCGAGATGAAAGAGGCAAAATGCGCTTTTCGTGTCATGCATATGCATTCATGGGATGGACAAGGGGAAAGTGGGAGTGTCACATAAATAGATGGGAGGGGAAGCATAAACTGCGCCTAATTATGCGCCTAATTATGTATTCCGCGTTATGTACAGAAAAAGCCGGTGAAAGTGCGCCTCTATTTTGCGCTGAAAATTCTCCGCCTCTTAAAAGCATGTGTAACTTAGGAAGCGGCTCTCCTGGCATATCCTCCTGGTGAAGTGGCAGCAGTAATCCGAGCAAGACGAAGACATAGGCTAAGGAGAAGAGCTGAAAAGATTTTTGCGCAGGCCGCCTGTTGAGTACCTCTGAGTAACGCCCCCCATTTGTGCCTGAGCGCCCCCCTCTCTGCTGCCTCGTTCACACCGCCCCCAACACTGTCCAAACGCCCGTCCTCTGGCGGTGTACTGCTCGCTTTGCTTTCCATGGCGTTAAGTTTAAAAAATTTCACAGTTCAAAGGACAGTGTTATGTTAAGGGAAAGCCTGACAGATGTTAAAAAAAAAAAAAAAAAAAAAAAGGATATGTCATGATATGTAATACATGAGTCACCTATTGCCAGCCGGAAGCATAAATGTAATGTTGGGGTTACGGGGCGGGGTCAACGCAGATAAAAATGTTGATGGTTAAAACCTAAAACTGGTCTCGTGTCTTCTCCTTACCACACAACGAAACAGAAGCGATGGTCCGAGGTTTGTTATGTTCATATCATTCACTAATTTGAGTTGTTCTGGCAGAAAACAACTTCACAAGTTGATCCTGAAAGTCATTTTGACTCCAAATAACACTTAAATGTTTGTTGTTCTCTGTCTGAATCGCTCGTTTCGGTAGTTTTTACATTGTGTCTCGAGACCAGAAACACAAAACAGGCAATTACAATCATCATGTGTCGTCCAGTAGTTGCTCAGGAAAACTGTGGATCTGCTGATGATGCATATGATTATAATATAACAGATGATCACTCACCGATGACACGAAATGACACTTCATCACTCCAGGAAGTGACTATTTGTGTAGATGTTCTTCTAGCGTAACACCTGCATTTCTTGTATCTGATCTTCATTACAGTAATCTTGAACTCTTTCTCATTAGAGTCTTGATAAACACCATCACACTGAAATCTGTATGTCCAGTCTGTCACTTCTGTCCCCTGTACGTCACATGTGAGAGTGACAGTCTCTCCACTGAATATCGGTGATGTTTCAGGATTTACAGTCAGAACAGGTTTATCTGTAAGAACCAGAAACAAACACACAACTCTCACTTTACAAAACACACATGTTGCATCTACAGTTTAATTCACTCTCTCTTTCTGCTCAATAAATAAATAAATAATAGTTTAATCTATTTATTTAATTTATGATGACGTGCATAATGTAAAGGACCATTAAATCTCCCTATCTCTGAAATGGGCCATTACCTTTACCTCCAGCCATTGTAACAGAACCACAGACTCGAAGATAGTGTTGAGCCCGGAGGTATAGTTTATTGCAGGGAAGAGGAGAGTAGGAGAGACTGATTGCACAATGACGTGCAACGGAGTGAGTATCAGAGGAGGTTGATGATGGGGCGATGAAGTAATGAGCCTTGACACACCTGTCGCTGGGATGAATGAGCGAGGAGCCCGGAATGGCGATCACTGGAACGTAATGCAGAGGCACTTGACAATGGAGCGTTGAAACACGCCGGAGCGTTGGAGTGGAGAATATCGTTGTAGTCACTGGAACGAAGGAGCAATGAGCGTTTATAGACAGAAACCAGGAAACGTCTTGGAGCAGGTAAGTTAGTCTATGTTTCACGTGTGAGATCAGACAAAGAGTGATCGGAGAATGGAGCTTATATGTGGTGAGTAGATTGATGAGGGAACAGGTTTCAGGTGCGGGTGATTAGTATTCTGGAGAGAGGGAACGTGGCGTGAAAGTGCTGGGAGTGTCAGGCTGAACTGTTACATTACCCCTCCCTCCAGGGGCTGCTCCCGAGGGGCGTGTAGTCCGGCATCTGGGACGCCCACGACCACGAGGAGCAGGTCGATCTGGGTGGGTATCGTGGAAGTGGGAAAGAAGGGTGGGATCCAAGATGTCATCACGAGGAACCCATGATCTTTCCTCTGGTCCATATCCCTCCCAGTCGATGAGATACTCCAAGCGACCTCTAAGGCGTCGGGAGTCCAGGATGTCTCGGACTGCGTAAGCAGGGCCATCTTCTAGGAGTAATGGTTGGGGAGGAGCATCCGTAGGGTCCTGTTCCGTGGAGCGAAGAGAGAGGGTCGGGTGGTGAGGTTTTAATAGAGAGACATGAAATGTAGGGTGTTTACGGAATTCTGGTGGAAGTTGGAGTTGGAAGGTGACAGGGTTAATCTGTTTGGAAATTGTGAAGGGACCAATGAATCGGGGACTTAGCTTCTTGCAGGGAAGGCGTAACCTGATGTCTCTTGTGGATAGCCAAACTTTTTGCCCAGGACGGTAGGTCGGAGTGGGGGCTCTGCGGGTGTCAGCAGAAACCCTCTGGCGGTGTACTGCTCGCTGTAGGTGGTGGTGAGCCAAGTTCCAGACTCCCTCACTCTCTCGGAACCAGTGATCGACGGCTGGCAGCTCCGAGGGTTCCCCGGACCATGGGAATAAGGGGGGTTGGTAACCCAACACACATTGGAAGGGGGTGAGCTTGGTGGAGGCTTGTCGTAGGGAGTTCTGGGCGTACTCAGCCCAGGGAAGGAAACGACTCCAGCGATTCTGTCGGTGATGGCAGAAGGTTCTAAGGAAGCGCCCGATCTCCTGTATCTTCCTTTCAGTCTGTCCATTGCTCTGAGGGTGATAACCTGAAGTGAGACTGATGGTCACTCCCAGAAGAGAAAAGAAGGCCTTCCAAACACGGGAAATAAACTGAGGCCCGCGATCTGAGACTATGTCTTCAGGGACTCCGTAGTTGCGGAACACCTGATTGAAAAGGACCTCAGCAGTTTCTAGGGCGGTGGGGAGTCCCTTGAGAGGAAGTAGTTTGCAGGCCTTTGAGAAACGGTCCACTGCGACCAGAACGCAGGTAAAACCTTCGGAAGAGGGTAGATCCGTAATAAAATCTACTCCTAGATGTGACCAGGGACGACGAGGAACAGGTAGAGGGAGTAGCTTGCCTGCAGGAAGTCGGCGCGGGGTTCGGGAGATGGCACATTCCACACATCCTTGGACAGACCTCCGAACATCATGTTCCATTTGAGGCCACCAGAATTTGTCCTGGAGGAGGGTGAGAGTTCTGTTACTCCCCGGATGACCAGTGCCCAAGGAAGAGTGAAGGGAGTCGATGAGGGTTCTACGTAGGGACGAGGGGACGTAGGTCTTGTCTGCAGGGCAGTTAGGAGGGGCTGGCTCGGTGACGGTTGCCTCGGCGATGTCCTCATCCAAGGACCATTGAATGGGACTAACCACCATGTTGGGAGAGAGAATGGTATCAGGAACTTCCTGGATCTCCTCTGGAGCATAGAGGCGAGACAGTGCGTCTGCCTTGACATTCTTGTGACCTGGACGGTAGGTGATAGAAAAGTCAAACCGGGAGAAGAAAAGGGCCCATCGTGCTTGTCGAGGGTTCAGGCAGCGAGCCTCACGGAGGTAATCTAGGTTCTTATGGTCCGTGAGTACAAGAAAAGGGTGTTTAGCTCCCTCCAGCCAATGCCGCCATTCCTCCAAGGCTAATTTGATGGCCAGAAGCTCTCGGTTACCAATGTCGTAGTTGAGTTCCGCTGGGTTAAGTTTCTTGGAGAAGTAGGCGCATGGGTGAAGTCTGGACAGTTTTCCTTGTTGCTTGGAGAGGACAGCTCCCACGCCAGTGGTGGAGGCGTCTGCTTCTACCAAGAAAGGTTTGTTAGGGTCTGGATGGAAGAGTAGGGGAGCCGTGGTAAAAGCCGTCTTGAGTCGTTGGAAGGCCAAGGAGGACCAGGCTAGGGACTTTGGCTTGGACTTCAGGTGTGACGTTAGAGGAGCAGAGAGAGAGCTGAAGTCCTCAATGAAACGGCGGTAGAAATTGGAGAAACCCAGAAAGCGTTGGAGCTCTTTGATGGTCGTAGGAGTGGGCCAGGTTCGTACAGCCTCAACCTTCCCCTCATCCATCTGGATACCCTCGGGAGTAAGGTTGTATCCGAGGAACTGTAGAGTGTGTAAATGAAAAGAACACTTTTTGGCCTTGAGGTATAGGTGGTGGTCCCTTAGTTTCTCTAGCACTAGCTCGACATGCCGGCGATGGTCTGTTTCATTGGTGGAGTAGATAAGTATATCGTCGATGTAAGCGATGACGAACTGATTGAGGTACTCCCGGAAAACCTCATTCATGAAGCCTTGGAAAACTGATGGGGCATTGACCAGACCATACGGCATCACCAGGTATTCATAATGGCCAGTTGGGGTAACGAATGCAGTCTTCCATTCGTCTCCCTTCCTAATACGAACCAGATTGTAGGCGCTGCGTAGGTCAAGTTTGGTGAAGATTGTCGCTCCTCTCAACAATTCCAGGGCAGCAGGGACCAGGGGCAGAGGGTACCGGAATTTCACAGTTATCTTGTTGAGGGCGCGATAATCTATACAGGGGCGGAGACCTCCGTCCTTCTTGGCCACGAAGAAGAAGCTAGAGGCAGCTGGTGATGTGGACGGGCGAATGTATCCCTGGGAGAGAGCCTCCTTGATGTACTCCTCCATGGCGGTCTGTTCAGGAATGGAGAGAGGGTAGATCTTACCTCTGGGTACCTGTTCACCCGGCAGGAGGTCGATAGAGCAATCCCAGGGTCGGTGAGGTGGTAGTTGTGATGCCTGAAGGGGACAGAATACATCCTGAAAGTGGGAGTAACAGGAGGGAAACTCTCTGGACTGTGAGTAGGCCGGGCTTTCGACGGTAGTCGTGTTTACGTGGACCATGGAATCCCTGGAAGTAGTTGGGAGGTTGGGAGAGGGTAGGTTGGGAAAACAGGTGGGAAAGCATTTGGTTCCCCATTTCAGAACTTCACCAGATGACCAGCAGATTATAGGAGAATGTTGGACGAGCCAGGGTCGGCCTAGGATTATGTCAGAGGTGGAGTTATCGAGTACCAGTAGGGTGATTTCCTCCGAGTGTAGGCATCCGACTTGCAACTTAATTGGACCGACCCAGTGACGGATATGTCCCCTGCCTAGAGGTGTGCCAGTTATGGTTTGGATCTGGAGACAGGGTTCACAGGGGTGCTTCGGTAGAAGGAGACGTTTGCAGAGCGTGTCAGAGATGAAATTGCCGGCTGACCCTGAGTCGAGGAGTGCTGGTACAGAGAGAGAGGAATCAGAGGCAGTAAGTAAGACTTTAGTCAAGAGTGGGGAGGAGCAGATTCTTGGAGCATGTAGATAACTCACCAAAGGACGAGGTGGCCGAATGGGACACGAAGAGATCACGTGTCCCTCCTTTCCACAGTACAGGCATAACCTCTGGGTGAACCGGTGTTGGCGTTCAGCAGGGGACAGGCGGTAGGAGTCCAGCTGCATGTTGTCCCCTTCGGGGTCATGCGAAGAGCTAGAGGTTGGTTGGACAACAGCTGGGGAAGGTGGTAACGCGGGCAGCTCGCCGAGACAAGACCTCATACGATTAGCCACCCGGATAGATAGTAGTATGAAGCGCTCAAGACCCATGGCATCAT
The DNA here is from genome assembly GCF_025860055.1 of Xyrauchen texanus. NCBI lineage: Eukaryota > Metazoa > Chordata > Actinopteri > Cypriniformes > Catostomidae > Xyrauchen > Xyrauchen texanus. Next base: position 64,591,904 of record NC_068276.1, on the reverse strand, counting down.
CAAATGAGGAGAGATGTAGTCGTAGCCGCGGTTCCAACCCCAAGCGGTAGACGGTGAGGAGTGACGCCTCATTCCAACCGCAGGCAGCTGCGAGGGTGCGAAATTTCAGAGCGTAATCATTGATGGAACTCCTTCCCTGACGGAGATTGTACAGTTGTTCACCTTGCGATGTATCTCCTGCGGAGAAACCAAAAACTTCCCGGAAGTGTTAGGTGAAGCTGTCAAAAGACTGGGTAACGGGGCTATCGGAGTCCCAGAGAGGTTGGGCCCATTGTAATGCTTGTCCTGTTAGAAGAGAGATGATGAATGCAACTTTAGAACGTTCAGTGGGGAAACGATGTGGTTGCATCTCAATAGACAGTGAACACTGAGTCAGAAAGCCGCTGCAGTACTCCGCCACGCCTGAGTAGGGCGCTGGGTTGGCAACGGGTGTCGAGGAATGACCCGGAGAAGAAATAACGGAAGTGCCGGTGGATAATGGCGTAGCGGAGGGATCCAAGTTGCGAGTTAATGCTTGCTGAAGAGCATCTACGAGAGCTTGTATGGGATCGGGTCCTGCCGGGTTCATGATGTTGGCGGTCTGATCTTCTGTAACAGAACCACAGACTCGAAGATAGTGTTGAGCCCGGAGGTATAGTTTATTGCAGGGAAGAGGAGAGTAGGAGAGACTGATTGCACAATGACGTGCAACGGAGTGAGTATCAGAGGAGGTTGATGAAGGGGCGATGAAGTAATGAGCCTTGACACACCTGTCGCTGGGATGAATGAGCGAGGAGCCCGGAATGGCGATCACTGGAACGTAATGCAGAGGCACTTGACAATGGAGCGTTGAAACACGCCGGAGCGTTGGAGTGGAGAATATCGTTGTAGTCACTGGAACGAAGGAGCAATGAGCGTTTAGACAGAAACCAGGAAACGTCTTGGAGCAGGTAAGTTAGTCTATGTTTCACGTGTGAGATCAGACAAAGAGTGATCGGAGAGTGGAGCTTATATGTGGTGAGTAGATTGATGAGGGAACAGGTTTCAGGTGCGGGTGATTAGTATTCTGGAGAGAGGGAACGTGGCGTGAAAGTGCTGGGAGTGTCAGGCTGAACTGTTACAGCCATAGAGGGCGGTGTGGTCATGGAGTACTTGAGAAAGGTTTTTGCAAAAAGGGGACTCTTATTAAACCTGAGCTAAAAACTCTTTATTTGTTTGTTTTGGTTTATTAATGGTTTTCGCTGAATACATAATGTATAAATACACAAGGGAAGAGCTAAAAACAGACGTTAGTGAGAGCCAACTGGTAGCACTTATTAATGCACTTGAGAAGGGTAGAGATTATGTCATGCACGTCTACCTAGAAATTAGAGATTACCTCGCTCCATCCAGTGACACAAGACGCAGAATTGATACTTGTGAAGCTGTGACGAAAGATATTTCGAAGATCATTTTTGAAAGAATGGCATGCCTTGAGGACTTTGACCAAGAAAATGTAAAACACAGCCTTCGTGAGTTACTCCATCACGATTATGCTTGCTCTGTCTACGGATCCACAGTTTCACGCACAACATTATCAAGGTCTACAGCTATGTCCATTGCAGCCAAGCGGGCAGATGCAGCAGCTGAATTAGCAGCCAAAGAAGCTGAATACTCAATTATACAAGAAATTGAAGCTCGAAGGTGTGAATTGGAAAAACTAAAGGCAGAGAAGGATCTAAAAGCAGCTAGAGCCAGACTGCAGGCCTATGATCAAGAAATGGCACAGGCATTCAGCATTCATTATTCAGACACGAATAGAGGGGAAAAGCAGGATGTAAGCATAACAGCGCAGCAGCATGTGGTTCCATTTCCCATCCAATGTCCTACCAACATCACAGCAACATCCTCACCGCCAAAATCTGATATATCGTATCTTGCTCAAGCTGTCCAAGATAGCATAGCCCTGAACAGGCTGCCTACAACAGAACCACCTGTGTTCAATGGTGATCCTATCCAGTTCATTGAGTGGAAGGCTGCATTTGTGTCACTCATTGGTGGAAAGGCCATTTCTTCTGCTGACAAGCTGCACTATTTAAAAAGGTATGTTGGTGGACCAGCTCGTAAGTCTCTTAATGGCATCTTCTACAGGACTGATGATGAGGCCTATAATGATGCATGGAACAAACTGAACAAACGGTATGGACAGCCATTTGTCATACAGAAGGCATTTAGAGAAAAACTAGCCAAATGGCCTAAGATTCAGCCTATAGATTCTGAAGGTTTCAGAGAATTCTCTGATTTCTTGAATGCATGTCATCAAGCTATGCCTCATGTCAAGGGACTTGAAATACTAAATGATTGCGATGAAAATCAGAAACTGGTACTCAAATTACCAGATTGGGCAGCAGCACGGTGGAACCGTCAGGTTACAAAGACACTGATTGAGACTCATGACTTTCCAAAGCTTATAGATTTTGTGACCTTCATGTCAATGGAAGCAGAGATTACTTGTAATCCAGTCACCTCCTTCAGCGCTCTTCGTGCTTCTGACCCCACTTCGGAAAAATGGAACCTTAAGGACAGCAAAAGGAACAGAGCTAACGTCTTTCACATCCAAACAGCTACAGAAAACAAACAAAATGACGACAACAAACAAAAGCCAAATAAAGGAAATTTTAAAATGTGTCTCTTCTGCAAAGACATCAAGCATATGATTCACAATTGTACTCAATTTGTGGCAAAATATGTGAAGGAGAGCAAACTCTGCTATGGTTGCATGAAACTAGGCCACAGAGCAAAAGACTGCAGTCACCGTCTATCCTGTGACGCCTGTAGTGGTAGACATCCAACGTGTCTACATGATGAAAATTACAGAAAGTCAACTCTGCACTAGTCTCAAACCAAGATGACACAGAGACAACTACTACTACGTCTCACAAAGTACATAATGGTGAGCCATCCATCAATACTTCAATGATCGTGCCAGTGTGGGTATCAACCGAGAGGAATCCAGGCTCTGAAAAACTTGTTTATGCACTCCTTGACACCCAGAGTGATACTGTGTTTGTCGATCGAGAGCTAAGCAACAAGCTACAAGCTGACTCGTATCCTGTGAGATTGAAGTTGACAACCATGACTGCAAAGGATGTTGTCATGTCGAGTGAAAGGGTGTCAGGTCTCAAAGTAAGAGGCTACAGCTCCCCCGTTGTCCTCAACCTGCCCCCTGCCTATACAAAGGACTCCATTCCAGTGAACCGCACTCACATCCCTACTTGTGACACAGCACGACACTGGAAGCATCTCTCTACAATAGTGGACAAAATTCCACCTCTGCAGGATTGTGAGGTTGGTCTCGTGATAGGCTACAGCTGTCCAAAGGCTTTAGCACCAAAACAGGTGATATTAGGTGGAGATGATGAACCTTATGCTATCCATACAGACCTAGGATGGAGCATTGTTGGTCGCTTGTCTTCACACCATGAATCACAAAGCTTCAACACCATCTGTCATAGAGTCAGCATTAAAAAGCTCCCCCCAGTGACTCCAGCAGATGTTATTAAGGTATTGGAGTCTGACTTCAAAGACGCTGGTGAAGATAATGTGGGGTCATGCGAAACTGTGTCACAGGATGACATCCTCTTCTTGACCAAACTGCAGCAAGGCATAAGAAAGAACGACCAGGGGCATTACGAGATGCCTCTCCCCTTCAAAGAGAGACCTCACTTCCTTAACAATAAGCAGATTTCCATTGTAAGGCTCAATCATCTTAAAAGGAAATTGCTGAAAGATGAAAGGTACAAGGAACACTATGTGAGTTTTATGGAAGAGGTCATTCAGAGAGGTGATGCGGAAGAAGTGCATGATGAAGGAAAGGATGGAGAGAAGTGGTACATCTCTCACCATGGGGTGTATCATTCTAAGAAGCCAGACAAGCTCCGTGTTGTCTTTGACTGCTCCGCTAAGTACCAGGGAACCAGCCTCAATGATCACTTGCTCCAAGGCCCAGATTTAATTAATAAGCTGGCTGGTAATCTTTTAAGATTCAGACAACATCCCCTTATGTGCGACTTTGAAAAGATGTTTCACCAATTTCACGTGGAAGAAGCAGATCGAAACTATCTTCGTTTTCTCTGGTGGAGAAACAGAGACTTCGCTTTACACCCTCAAGAGTACCGCATGAAGGTCCATCTTTTTGGTGCAACCTCATCACCTGGATGCGCCAACTATGGTCTGAAACACCTTGCTAAGGAGAATGAGTGTATGTATCCTCTTGGCTCAAAATTCATCACAACAGACTTTTATGTAGATGACGGTGTCACCAGTGTAGCCAGCACAGAAGAAGCTGTTCAGGTAGCAAGAGAAGCTCGACAACTGTGTGCCTCAGGTGGTCTTAGACTACACAAGTTTATTTCAAATGACAGAGTTGTCCTGGATAGCATTCCAATTTCTGAACGAGCCATTGAAGTAAAAGCTCTTGACCTCAACTTCAATGAAACACCTGTAGAAAGAGCTTTAGGGATTCACTGGCACGTTGATCTTGACAGATTCAGACCTCAAAGACCAGCCAGCAACACGCCATGGCATACTATCCACAGTTGCATCTCTTTATGATCCACTGGGCTTTATTGCTCCTTTCCTGCTCAGTGGAATATTAGTGCTTCAGGAAATGTGCAGAAACGGAACAGACTGGGATGACCCCCTTCTTAAAGAATTACAGCCAAGGTGGGTACATTGGAAAGCTGATCTTGAGAACTTGGAAAAAATCTGTATACCCCGCTTCTATGTGCCTGCAAACTTTGGAAAGGTAATCAAAAGAGAACTTCATCACTTCTCTGATGCCAGCAACAGCGGATATGGCCAGTGTTCCTATTTGAGACTAACCAACGAAGAAGGAAACATTCATTGTGCCCTGGTTGTGGGTAAATCTAGAGTTGCTCCCATTAAGGTTCAGACTATTCCTAGGCTCGAACTCACAGCTGCTGTCGTCTCAGTTGCCATGAGCAATATGCTTAAACAGGAGCTGGAATATGCAGACATAGAAGAGCACTTCTGGACCGACTCCCAAGTGGTTTTGGGGTACATTAACAACGAAGCATGCCGCTTTCACACGTTCGTAGCGAACAGAGTGCAGAAGATACATCTCAGCACTACTTCTCAACAGTGGAGATATGTTCCCACCAATGAAAACCCTGTTGACCACGCATCAAGAGGTTTAAATGCTGGTGAGATTCTTACATCCAATTGGTTGACAGGGCCAGAATTCTTATGGAAGAAGGATATACCTCCTGTTGCGGATATTGACATAACAGCACTAACGATTGGAGATCCTGAAGTGAGACAGGCTCAGACACTGAGTGCAGAAACAACAGAAGTCAAGCATCAGTGCCTCTCAGCCCGCTTTACAAAGCTGTCTTCATTTTCTGCAGCTGTCCAAGCTGTGGCTCGCCTCGTTCGCCGAGCCAAAGGGTATAAGTCCAGCAGTCACAGTACGGTAGCTGAACGAGAAGATGCTGAACGAATCATCATTAAGGACTTGCAAAGAAACACTTATCCAGGGGAGATCAAGTTATTGAGAAAAGGGACCCAACTGTCACCTTGCAGCAAGCTGTATCATCTTGATGCCTTCCTGGATCAAGAAGGAGTACTCAAGGTGGGAGGAAGACTTTGCGATGCGCTCTTACCCATTTCAGTCAAACACCCAGTTGTCATTCCTAAAGATCACAACATAACAAATATGATAATGTCTCAATGACATGATAATGTCAAGCACCAAGTAAAGGGCCTCACAATAAATGAGATCAGATCACAAGGCTACTGGATCCCAGGAATGAGCAGAGCAATAGCATCCCATGTGCATCACTGTGTGACATGTCGTAAGCTCAGGAGACCAACAGAAGAACAAAGAATGGCAGACCTTCCATCAGAGTGTACAAATCCATCCCCACCATTCACATACTGCGGTATGGACTGCTTTGGTCCCTTTGTCACTAAACAGGGACGGAAGGAACATAAAAGGTACGGCCTCATCTTCACATGTTTCAGCTCCAGAGCTATTCATATAGAAATGCTAAATGACATGTCTACAGATGCCTTCATCAATGGTCTGCGCTGTTTTGTTGCATTACGAGGAGCAGTGCGCCAAATCAAATGCGACCAAGGCACCAACTTTGTCTACCTCAGGGGCAGTGGTGGCTCAGTGGTTGAGCCTCAGGGTTACTGACCAGAAGGTTGGGAGTTCAAGCCCCAGCACCACCAAGATGCCACTGTTGGGCCCTTGAGCAAGGCCCTTAACCCTATCTGCTCCAGGGGCGCCGTATCATGGCTGACCCTGCACTCTGACCCCTGCTTAGCTGGGATATGTGAAAACTAATAAATGTCACTGTATATATGCAAAAAACTGTGTGTATAATGTGTGACCAAAATAAAGGATTCTATTCTAGGATTCTATTCTAGAATATGAGATGTTGTGTCGATGTAGTGACACTAGGGGTCACTCTTGAGATCCCGAGACACCTCTGATCTTTGATAAATGGTCAATGGGAATTGGAGAGTGGTATTTGCATGCCACTCTTCTGGACATTCGGGTATAAAGGAGGGGACATGCATACCGCTCATTAAGGTTTTGTGCTGAGGATCCGAGAATAAGGTCCCGGCCATTTTAGCGGGTAGTTCAGAGTTGTAGCAGGAGGGACACAAAAATCCATCAGGGAACGGAGGTTATGGAAGTAACCATGACATTCCCTATCTGTCACTCACTCGACGTTGTGTCGATGTAGTGACACTCGGGTCCCCTATAAAAATGGCAAAACTAGATGAACTGTGTTACGTGGATCGGCGGTGCCAGAGGGGAAACTACAGTGTGCCCCATAGTCAGAGCACCGGGCCGGCACAAACCTCCCCTGATGCTAGTATGAGTGTCTAACAGCCTTTTTGGGATGAGTCGACTGCACAAAGGATAGGGACAGGCTAGCCCAGACTTGCCTCTTCCCTCTTTTTTTATTTTTCTCCCCAGAAAAATATTGAGATTGTTAACCAACTGGGACACCGGGGGGGGCACATCCAGCCCAGAAGGGGGGGTGAGGTATTTTAAGTGGAGACACGTGAAGGAAGATGCAGTTTACCAACAGGGAAACGTTTTTAAGTGGAATATACATCGCAAGGGGTTACCTACGGGGAACCAGTGCATGCGGCGCACCTGTCCCAGTACGGGGCTTATTTAGCACAAGCACTGAGCTGGCTGACACAGGGCTAGGAGAAAGTCAACCAGCGAACACATTTGTGAATGCTACTGGTAATCAACAACACGCATCTTCAGCTCAAGGGAGGTGAAAGGTGCTATGTGCCAGCGATATACCCGGCCGGATGACCCGGAATTACCGGTTCATTCCTGCTAAGACACGGGACGAAACCGGCTCAACTCGGAGATTGTAGAATCTCACCAAGGTGTTGGGTGTAGCCCAGCCCGCTGCTCTGCATATGTCTGTTAGAGAAGCCCCACTGGTCAGAGCCCAGGAGGCCGCCACACTCCTGGTGGAATGGCCTCATAGCCCTGCAGGGGGCGGCATGTGCTGGGTAAGCACCATAGGCCCTGGCTGTCAGGGACAACGTAAGCCTACAGGCCCTGGATATTTGATACACTGGCCATTTGTCAAATATCAGAGGTGTCTCTGGCTCTCAAGAGTGACCCCTAGTGTCACTACATCGATACAACTTCGAGTGAGAGACAGATAGGAAACCATTTTTATTCAATTTAAAAAATATATATGTATATAAAAAAATGTCCGAATACCATAGGAGGTTGAATGATACAGAGATGAATGAAATAAATTATGGCAAATGGTTTTGCTGCATGAGAAACTAAACACATACGCAACCTGGTCTCAGACCATCATGCAGTGTGTGAAGATGTGCCAACACAAATATTATAAATAATATATCTTGTTCACTACACTTCAAATCATGAACAAAAATCAACAATTTATTTATGAATTAGGAGTTACCTGGACTTTGTGCAGTGCAGCTTTTAGACATCAGCACTGAAAGTAAAAAAATAATTTCCATTAATTCAACACAACACAATTCAATACAGATGTTGCACTACAATTATCTGATGGACCAAGTTGTAAAATTTCGATCATGGTGTAAATTTATCAGTCATGTTAGTTTAAATTTCCCTGATATGTAGTATAGCCTATTTGATTTTCTTGATATATTCAACATTTTCAGTTGGCAATGCCCGTGTCTGTTGAAATAGCTGTTCTATTCAATAATTCACAGTTTTTAAAAGTGTACTTAAATAACAGAATTTCTAGATGCATATCTATATTTCCAGCAATCTGGTGATCTTTTTACACACAGACATACAGGGCGAGCAAGAGACAGATGGGACGTTCTTGAACGATTCGTTAATTTTGAACAAAAATTTTATATGACTCGAAAGAATGAGTCTCAGAGAGGGATTCATTCATTTGACACAGGACAGCCGCATATGATCTGTACAGATAACACAAATGATTAGTTCATGTCCAGAGTCTGTGTTCTACGGAGCCCCTAAAGGATCAAGATAGTGGGCAAAACATTAGTTGGATGGGGAAAAAAAATAGCAAATGCTTTTGCGTTTTCTTGAGAATTTTTGTGTTCTCTCACAAAATGTGCATCATAAAGACCGTCTTCTGCAATCTCTCTTATGAGTATTCCAGCATTATTCCAGCTTTTGAGTTCAAAAGAAAATAAAGACAACATTACAACAATATTGCCTCCTGCACATTACTCAAACATGTTCAATAAGAACAGCAGACAGACCGTAGATTAATAGAGAAGTTGAGAGCGATCTGAGAGCTCAAGATGGAGAGAGTCTATTTAAAGATACAGCACATACAACACCAACTCACGGAAACAGAAATATGTCTGATTCAACAGACAATCCAAAGATTATTACTATAAAATAAGATACAAGTATATAAAATATGAAGAGATGAAACACATCAAAGTCACAACATGTACACAAGTCCATCATCTTTCACATGAACACAGACAGATGCATTTGATCTGTAACACACAGTAATAACTGCAGTCTTCACTCTCATCATCACTATAACACCAAACATTATTTATATATGAACAGAATAAAGAATACATGAACACTGAGACAGTAAATCTACAGTATAGACCTGTGCACCCACATCACCATCATGTGTTTCACACACACAGAAATAACAGAAGATAATATAGAATATAATAAAATACTCACAGAGTATAAGAGGCAGCACACTCGACTCCATACTGTCACTTTAATGATCAGTTTAACCTGTGCTGTCTGTCTAAAACAAACCCTTCCTGTGTTCAAACGTCATTTCACAATTCAGAGACAAAAGGGAAGAAAGACAAGACTCTACAGACCAATGCACGCACAACACACAATAAGATATTTAACTTCTCTTTTCCTACATTCAAGCTGTTGAAGATGTTCCTCTTTAATTTGATTAAAGACTTGAACATGAACATCTAAACACACACATGCAAATCATGTCGACTGAATCAGACACACAAGTGACTCTGCAGTGAATTAAATTCAGACTGTCTGTGATTCACAATAAGATTTAAAACATGTTCATTTCTCCTCTAAAGCAGGTCTGAAGCGTAACAGTGAGAAGTGGAGCAACATTCGGGTCTTTCTGAACACATAATGATTTATATGTTGGTAAATGAACTGAATCTGCTGCTGTGAATCTTTTGATCTTCTGCTGGAATTTGGAGCTTCATGAAATCAAAGATGCAGAAATCAATAAATATTAATAAATATTGTGTGTTGTTCCTCACACGCTGGTTACACAAGGAATTAAAAATAAATTGATGTGAATCAAGAGATGCAGAAATGTATTAATATTTGTTGTTCCTCCCATCAGGGCCGTAGCTAGTGGGGTCAAAGGTGGTAATGATTCTAGCGGCCCACAGGTCCAGGGGCCCACATCAAATTCTGAATGGTATTTTGTAACAGGAAAGGGGCCCAGAGCAATATAAGGGGGCCTGATGTTCCTCCCACACTGAAACTGCAGAAGTCAAACCACAACTATGAGCTCATCTCTTTTATTAAACCACTAAAACAAAATTAATATAAAATAAATATATGAACACAATCAGAGTAAGTTAAAATCAAATCAAACTTTAATCACAGTAGTTTTCACACTGATAATGATAAATGGGACGATAGTTTTAAAAATAGATTTATAGCGTGTATGATTCATATTCATTGTAAAGAGCACATGGTTACTGTGCAACAAAAATCCCATAATAACCAGGAAACATTAACTCCAGGTTGCTCTGAGTCCGGGGGATTATCCATGTAATAAGTGCACTATAAGTCACTGTGGCAGGGCGGAGGCGGGGCGGGTCATGATCATACACACCCGGCCCCTTATCAGGCTGATCAAGCCTCCGAGAGGGATAAAGGCCGACTGAGGAGGATTGTGCAGGAGAGAGAGATCGTTTACGGACATGTCCGTGGGGGGCGGCTGTGGCTCTGTTGGTAGAGCGGGTCAGCTGCCAATCGCAGGGTTAGTGGTTCGATTCCTGGCCCACACGACTCCACATGCTGAAGTGTCCTTGGGCAAGACACTGAACCCCAAGTTGCTCCCAATGGCAGGCTAGCGCCTTGCATGGCAGCTCTGCCACCATTGGTGTGTGAATGTGTGTGTGAATGGGTGATTGGGAAACAGTGTAGAGCTATATAAGTGCAGACATTTACCATGTGTGTGTTTGTGTCTGTTTTATATTAAAAATATTATTTATATTGTCAAGCCGATTCTCGCCTCCTCCTTTCCATTGATCCCTTTACAGGCACTTTGGATAAAAGAAGCGTCTTTTGAACATTTTGACATTTTGAACATTGAGCTTTAAATATATTCTCAATAGACCATTATCACACTTCCTGTTTCCGGAATGTTAGAAATCATTGAAGCAATGCACTGGTACTTCCGGTTTACACGGGTTACCTAGAGAATCTATATCCGCATCCTCTCGCAGGCGTTATTGCAGCATACCGGGCAGTACTTCAAAACAAACACAGCCGTACCTTAGTTTCCACGATTTCCCAAAAGATGAACTGCTACGGAGAGCATGGCTGAGATTAATAAGGAGGGATGAAGGTCCGTCTTTTAATATACTTCGTGGTAGCACGATTGTGTGCAGCTTCCACTTCGAAAGCGATCATGTTTACGTCTCAAAAAGTGTCAGGATTAGACTGAAAAACGGTGCTATGCCACACCGATTTCCCTGGAATAACTGGGGGGAGGCTCAGGTGTCTCGACAGTCAGTTTTCGACCGGGTTAGTGCACGTCTAGTAGACGTTCGTGAAGATAGCGCTTCTCAGGCTAGTGAAGTTTCTGCTGTGGATAAACAACCCACAACAGATCACAACTACACGTGCGACCCCTATGAACAACCTGCTGCTTAATGTCCAACTACCAAGACCCTCTGGATGTGAATGATGTACGGGTGTGAAACTCTGGAAACAGGCCAATTTGTTATGAATTTTTATTTAAAGTTCATTGCCAACAATTTTACAGTTTTACATTTTTACATTTAGTATATAGGCCTATTGAAAATAGCATTTTGAGTGAAAAAGAATACAGTGATATCCATGTAATGATAAAATAATATGTATATAAATACAATAATATGTATATAGTACAATGTGAATTAGGCTATATTAAAAAGTAATAGCAATAATAAAAATCATATAATAACGAAAATAATAAAAAGTAAAAAGAGTCTCTACCAGTGTATTTAGTGTGTGTGTGTGTGTGTGTGTCTTTGCAGCTTTATTTGCATTTTCAGGTTTCCATATATGTGTTAAAAAAGAGCAGGTCAAGTTTATCCTTCATTTCTATGATCAGGAGTTCATCTAGCCCAATTCTCTCAACTGTGAGGTCACTTTTGTAGATGTGATAAAATCACACCATGGTAAACCAGTTATTGCCAACTGGCCCTGGACTTGCCAGAAATACTTGTTGTTTTCAGTTTAGCCTGACCAGCGATGAACGTAATATGAGTCACATCCATTATACTGTCAACATTTGGGCATTTGACTTCAGCTAACCCAAAGGGAGGATTTGCAGCTGGGTCGTATACCGTAGCATCAGGGCTAGCAGCAAGGTAAGGGACATCAGGATGCACAACAAATCCAGAAGATCATTTACAGTATGTTTCGAAACCAAACCCTATTCACTACAAATCCCATTAAACTCGATGAATATAGAATTATAATATCTGTATAAAAGTACTTTTTATTATTTGATATTTTGTATTATTTCATTTATTTTATAATTATATATTCATTGAGTTTAATAGATTTATAGGGATAATTGAATCTGTAAAAAAGGACTGAACGTGTTCTCCCAAAAACAAGTCTTGTGCTATATGAAGAATAATATTCAGAGTGTTTTGCAGTTGGTTTCATGTCTGTAGCTCAAACGGTCGTTGAGTTTAATGGAATTAGAATATTACAAACATTTATATTTATTTGAACATATAGAATGTAAATTCTAGAGTCTTGTGTCATGAAAGAGATATTTTTAAGAACATTTTGTATTTTTTGTGATGTCATAATATCAAATGATTGAATTGTTTAAATGATTTATAGGACTTTAGCTTTGTGCTAAGCAAAGAAAATCTATTCATTCATGTCCAGATTGGTTTGGCTTGAAAATGTGATTTGCACGGAGAGTTTAATGAGAATTATTCTGAATGTCAAACGAATGATCAAACTGTAAATATAAAAAAATAAAAAACTATGACAGCAACGGTAAGAAACCTGAGCACAAACGAACAGTCAGAAAATGAGCGCATTGGACGAGATGAGGTAAATGCACGACTGACGTCACAGATCCGGGAGATCATTTTCTTATTTCTATTGTTTCTTTCAACAGCACAAACCGCCACAAACGAATGACACCAGTTTGGATCGATCGGAGCGAGATGGGGTGGAGAGTGACGTCACGCAGCCAAAAAAGATGCTTAATATCTCAAACACCAAACCAGCACAAACAAATGAAATAGTTTTGGTGATTATTTAATTTTATGGGGGTGCCAACTTCACAGAGTTATCTTCTCTCACTAAAGAGTCGATCGATGTTTAAACGGCAGTTGTGTTTCATTTCAATAAATGAGCGGGAGAAGAAAGGCAAGAAAAATGATCCGAACTTTTGCATGTAAAGGCATTTAACGGCATTCTCTCATTACATGTTGACGTCAAGACTGGATAAAAAACATCTCAAAATCTCATGGAAATCCAGTTTTGTCTTGTCACGTGTCTTTTTTAATTAATGAGCTGATCATTGATTGATTTCAGCGTTTCTTCTACATGTAAATGTGTGTATTTTAAAATAAACTTGATCAATTCTTGCAGGTTTTTTTCTTTCGGTGATTAAAAACTTGAGCATAAGTTGCATCGACTCCAGCACTGCCACCTAAAAGACACAAATGAATAATAATAATAAAGTAAAAAGCTTCAGCTGTATTTGGCACATTCAGCGTGATCATTTGAACTGTAATTGTGACTTTTGAATGATGATATTATATGTGTGTTTCTCTCACCTCTGTCTGTGTTCTGCTTCAGATCAGAGTAAACAGTGTCTTCACACTCACTGCTTTTCCCTGATAGTGAACAACAGAGAGTCATAAACAACATCTTACTCATTATACAGATCAATAATAATTCATAATCTATGACACTATTAAGAGGATACAGCAGATACAAAACCTGACACACTCAAAACATGTATGTGTGTGTATTTTATTGAACATCAGATGTGGCCTGTAATCTTTATAAACTGTATGTGATATTAAATTATAATATTAAATGTTTTCTGATTTACCTCTTTGATTGTCCTCAGTTTTCATCTCAATTAAAACATCTCTTTTTCCAGCATCTACCAAAGAAAATAACAGAAAATATCAGTTTTGACCGTTCTCAAACATTACTGTTGTTGTTCTGTTGTTTGATCGTTACAATGAAAACCTTTAATATGTGAACTCAGTCTCTTTATCATGTTATTCTGCTCCCCAATATTATCTGATTATAAATGATGTCTTTAGAGCTATTAGATCGGCTTATTAAAATCCAAGTCAAACAACTTGTTAAACACTGATATACAGAAGGATCTGTCCCAAAACACAGTGAGCGTCCTGCAGAGGCAACATTTTAATCATAGGCGCGGTCACGACTCGAAAGCTGTTTTAAAATGTAGTAACATGGCGACACTCAGACCCGCAACCACCCAAATCACCAGATGAGTAGATGAACCGCCTGAGACTGGAGAACACAACAGACACATTTATTAATATTTTATTATTGCAAAGATCTCAGAATAACTCACTGGAATAAACTCTCACCTGTGACTGAGATCCAGCTCTCGGGTGACTGTCCTCTCTCTCCGTGTTTGTACACCCAAAACACACCAGCTATTGGAGGAGAGAACAGAGTTATAGAGACAATTAATGGATGGGGATTATTAGGAGGCCATGATTGAGAAGGGCCAATGGGGGAATTTGGCCACATAGAGTCAGAACCTCCATTTAACATCTCATCCGAAAGATGGTGCATTTTTACAGTATAGTGTGCCCGTCATTATACTGGGGCATTGGGATCCACACAGACCAGAGGGTGAGCGCCCCCTGCTGGACTCCCTAATACCTCTTTCAATTATGCTGCCTCTTAAAATATCTGTATTGCCCAAATTTCTAAGGTATCATCGTATGTATCCTTCCCCGCATAGGTGATCCCAGAATGTACCGTGATGAGCTTGTCGGGAAAATAATTCAAGATGGCGGACGAAGCAAGAGAAATTTATATTTCTAAATATACTTATAATCTATTCACTACGGAAAACTATCGATAAATAACAGTTTAATATGAAACAAAACTGACTGTTTTAACAACAATGCGTGGGTGCGGTGTGTATTTATCCTCATTAGGAGAGGATTTATTTTACCTTTATCCACAGATATCTTGTTTTTATAACACTGAGACTATGTGAAACTATCTAAACATTTCTCTGTTTGACTTCATTTGGTGGTGAACATTAGGATTGATCAAACAATACTATGAACAAACCTTTGTTGTGTTTGTATCTCCACAGCAGGATCAGTGAGATGAGGAGTAACACGGCGACACTCAGACCCACAACCACCCAAATCACCAGATGAGAAGATGAACCGTCTGAGACAGGAGAACACGACAGACACATTTATTCATATTTTATTATTGCAAAGATCTCAGAATAACTCACTGGAATAAATGTCACCTGTGACTGAGATCCAGCTCTCGGGTGACTGTCCTCTCTCTCTGTGTTTACAGGAGTAGAAACCCTCATGTGACTTTGAGACAGTAGGGATGCTCATCTCTCCTGTCGTCTGTTTCTGGAGGAGTGATCTATCTTTATAGAAATCAGCTGTGAGGATTGAGGAGTTTGTAGATCGATGTAAACAGTGTAGAGTCAGAGTATCTCCCTCAATCACAGGATGAACAGAACTCTCCAGAATCACATCACCATCTACACAACAGAGGAAATGGAGAAACAGCAGGAAGAAGTTTAAGCACATATTTAAAGTCACATATTCAGCTCTGTTTTAAGTATCATGACACTATATCTGCTGTTATATAGACTCACCATGTACTGTGATGATAATATGAGGACTGTGTTCTCCAGATTGAGACTCACACCAGTACACTCCAGTGTCAGATGTTTTAAGGGAGCTGATTTCACATGTAGATCCTGTAGATGAACAATCTTTCATTCTCTCACTGTCTGTGTATCTTCTCACTGTCCATCCAGTGGAGTTATTGTGATCCTCACAGTTCAGAGAGAGAGCGTGAGATGAGAAGTGTTGACTTCTGCTGGGACTGATGATCAGAGACACTGAGGGACGTTGAGCTGAAATGAAGTTCAAACAATTACTGCAAGATAAATCCCTGTAGAAACTTATAGGTGAAAAATCGACATGAAAACTGAGAATGATTCAGAGCAAAGACTCCAGGATAGGAGTGATCATGTGGATCAAGATCTGGTCACGATTTCAGCTTCTGAGATTTGAATGAAATGGAGCAAAATTGGGGATTAAGAAATTCACCAAAAGAGCACAACAGCAGCCAGGGCTGGACTGGGAAGAGAAATCGGGATTTTACATAGCAACTGTCCCAACTGTTGAGCTGGTGGGGGGGTCCTTTTCTGCATATTGCGGCAGCGTTTTGTTGTCCATTCTGTATAATACAGCGGCTCATTGTTACTTGGTTCTCCCGATGGCCATTCAACCCCTGCTTCGACTCACTGGGGTGGAGAGGGTGGGATATGCCAGATTACCCATCCAGCCCTGACAGCAGCCAAATCATGTTCAACATAAAAATAAATCAGGTATTAAGATAGAGATACAGAGATAACTTTACAAAACTGATGAGGGGAGCAGGGGTGGTTCACAGCACCCACCATTGATGTTTTGAATGTGCCACTTCTCTGTTGTTAAGGACATTTTTAGTAAAAAAAAAAAAATGGGGGCGAAAACTTGGCCCATCTTTATTTTATTGTGGGCCACTCAAAAGTAATTTCCTGGCTTTCTGGTCACATTGTCTTTAGGATCTCTAACACATTTTACAAACACAGTCACTGGTAATAAAATACAGTATGTTTTATCTCACCTGTGACACTGACCCACAATGCATCACTGTAGTATGTGTAGTAAACTGGTTCTCCTCTTCCAGCTCTACACCAGTACTGACCTCCATCAGACACTGAATCAATATGGACTCTGTAGGAGTTTGTTTCTGTCTTGTTTTTCTCAGAGTTCTGTGTGTGTTTGTACCAGTAAAAGTCCCATCCAGCGGTCTGAGTCATGTGACAGATCAGAGTCACCGTGTTTCCTGTCAGTGCAGCTCCTGCAGTATCTGATGTGAGTTCAGGATTGAGCTTTGAGTCTGTGGTGAAGAACATTTGGGTCATTAATAAACAGAGTTCATCTTCTGCTCGTCTTTACTACAGTAATTACTCACCTTCAGAGCTCCTGATAAACACTCAGAACAAACTGAATAAACTTTGCTTACATTGATAAACTCCACAAATGTTTCTTTCTTTATTTTTTTGTTTTTTAAACTCACTAAAAAATATCTCAAATCAGATAAAGTAAATCAGCACCTTTAACTGTTACTTGAACTGTGTTACTGAACTGTGTGTCGTAGTTTCCTCTTTGTGCTCTGCATCTGTACTGTCCTCCATCAGAGACTTTCACTGATCTGATTGTTTTAGTTCCTGCAGCATCACTGGATTCAGAGTTGACTGGATTGACTGAATCATCTTTAATCCAGCTGTATCTCCACTCAGTGTGTGTTTGTGTCTGTATGTCACATGTGAGAGTGACTGTCTCTCCTCTGAACACATGATGATCTGGATTTACACGCACTTCAGGTTTTGGTCTCTCTGTATAAAACACAAGTAAATATTCATCTATTTTACAATAATACAAGAATTAGACTGTAATCAGTTCATCTGAAGATTATGAAGATTTGAATCATTCAAATAAATGTAATAAGTTCAACAACACGCATTTCCACCTTTCCCCTTCTGTCGCTCTCTCAACGTTGTGTCAAAGAAGCGACACTAGGGGTCTCTCTTGAGTGCCGAATAAAAATATGAAAAAAGGCCAATGAGAAGTTGGCAGACGGTATTTGCATACCCCGCCCCCGGACATACGGGTATTTAAGCGGGCAAATAAGGTGATCGTATCACTCACATCACTGTAAATATTAAAATGTGACATCAAATTCTCTTTAATTGATATATAATTAAATGTGTATAATAATGATAAGATGCTTTTAACTGGTGTTTATTTTCTTACAGATGGATGAATATGTGAAAACTGAATTAATTCCTACATTTGAAGGTCTGTATTAATATATAATATTTTACAGGGTTCCTGAAGTCATTGCAAATAACTTTAAATAGCAACATAATGAACTGATCAGACTGATTTTAAAGTAAAGGACAGAAACATTTAAAGCAACAGTTCACCACAAACTATTCTGTCATCATTTACTCACCCTCAAACATGCCAAATATAAATCAAGTATATTATATATTATACTATATATTAAAGGTCGACCGATATTGGTTTTTTCAGGCCGATGCCGATCTTTTGAAATCCAGGTCGGCCGATGGCCGATTAATGCTGCCGATTTATTTTGGCCGATATGTGCTTGATTTTAACCTCTTATTTGAACCTTTTATTTGAAAGATAAAATGTAACACAAATATTTACTTAAGATAGACAACATTTCTCTACAAAAACATGTATTGAACACTTGACCAATCTGTACTTGTACACTTAAATTAAAAATGTATAATGTACAATTACACAAATATAAACGTTATATAGGCACAGTGATTTAATTTCAGGAAGGTCTACTAACATTACTGTTCAGGTGTGGTCTAAAAGTAATCAATTGTAAAATAACACTGCATAGTTTATCATAGATAGATTAATGCTTATTAATGCATAAGTTATTCATTCAAGAGCTGTAAGTGATTTTCTCTTTGCCTTTTGTTGTTTGCAGTAAAGATTCGCAGTAATGGCTCAATCGTCAGCATGTTCATTCCCCTTTAAGACCGAGTCTAATAGGCTCCTGATGCACCATATTTTCTCCCAACTATTTCCATAACTACGTCCATTTAAGACATAAAATGTTTTTGTGAATCTCCAAGCCGGTCGTTTTGACACATTTGTGTGTATAGTTGATCGTTTAGACGAAGTAACCTATACTTTGCTGGTCTCGTTGCGGTGTGTTTCGGAGCGCGCGCCGCCTTGGGAATGGTATCTCTTGCGCTTTTTTTATTATTAAACGCTTCCCGCAATTTAGCATCAGTAGCTAGACTGCATTTACAACAATCACCGATCGTGCTGATTCTGACGTTAAGTTTGAGTTTTAGGGAGAAATCTCAGTGCACCGCTGTGAAGGGAAGTTGTGCTAGACAGAATGCGGCGTATGTATAAATATTATTTTTATAATCTTTGGAAGGCGAAATCTAAAATAAAATCAGACTAATATCACAGATCTAAAGTGTAAACAGGCTACGTTTGAATGTTTCGTTCTGTCACTCATTAAACAGGGCTCGTGTTGTGCTCGCTGTGGCACCGCGTGAGAGAGATCTCTCTCTCTCTCTCTCTACTCTCTCTGTCCCTCTCTCTCTACTCTCTCTCTCTCTCTCTCTACTCTCTCTCTCTGTCCCTCTCTCCTCTCTCTCTCTCTCTCTACTCTCTCTCTCTCTCTCTGTGTTGTATGCTGGGAGCGAGTGAACGGAGTCTGGCGTGGGTGAGAGGTGTTGTTGAGTATTTTTTCCTTAATTTTCTTTTTTTCTTTCCTTTCCTCTCTTTTTTGAATTTAGTTTTATTAAGTGGTAGGATTATTTTGGCTGACTTCGGTCAGCGAGTGGGGAAAATGGGGACTAATGCGGGTGATTTCTCGCAACTGACTATCAGACATGGTTGCAAACGTATGCCTGATGCGTCTGTGTCAGTAGAGGATTGCCTGGTGGCCGTCAGCGCTGTAGTCGGCGGCATAAACATCAGGTCTGCCTCTCATATGAATAAGGCGATAGTCATTTTTTTGAGTCAAAGCCAAATGGTTAATGATTTAATAGAGAGCGGATTAACAATAAACAAAATGTTTGTGGCCGTTTTGCCTCTGTCGAGCCCATCAAAAAGTGTTGTTTTGTCAAACGTACCTCCATTTGTCAAAAATGAGAAGCTAGAGGAAATACTATTGCGATATGGTAAATTAGTGAGTCCCATTAAGATGATCACGCTTGGATGCAAAAATCCCCAACTTAAACATGTAATGTCTTTTCGGTGCCAGGTTTTCATGATTTTGAATTCTCAGAGCGATCCTTTGAACTTGTCGGCGAAACTAACTATCGAAGGGAAGGATTACACAATTTTTATAAGTTCTGAGTCCATGAAGTGCTTCATTTGTGGCGAATTCGGACACGTTCGACAGACTTGCCCGAATCGTAATAGAAATGGCGTTAATGAAGTTTTGGCTGATAATATGGTTGATGCTGGTGGGGCGCGAGGTTCTGACGTTGCGAACGCTGCGCCGTTACTACTTCCACAAGCCATCGCGGAGTCAGCGCCGAGTGGCTCGCTCGAGGATAATGGGGAAAGATTCCCGTCGGCTAATTCCAGCAATAGTTCCGTGGAGATAGCTCAGGTTGCCCAGGTAGCTGATGTCATACCTGTTGTCACACAGCCAGAGTTGAGTTCGGATCAGGCACATGTAAAAGATGCACATGAGGACGAATCACTCGAGGATGAACAACAAATACAACCCGAAGTAACGTTAAGTGATATTAAAATAAGTACTGATGAATCGATTGATCAGAGTCAAGGAGATAATGTTTCGCAAGAAGTGGATTTCGATAAAGATGACGAGGAACTATATGATGGGAATGACATGATGGACTTGGAAAATATCTCTGAAGGTAGGACTAAACTTTACTCATTACAGCAGATAAATACCTTCCTTGACCACACAAAGTGGCTTCGCAAGCCCAGTATTGAGTCGTACTTTCCAGATTTGAAACTTTTTCTGATGTCTTGTACTGTAGCTATGCGGAAGGCAACGTTTGATGAGCTTGATAGACCAAAACGGTACCGCCTTAAGAAGATCCTTTGTAATGTAAGAAGTATGCTGAATTTACCAGGCAAAAAGTGATATGGCTAGCATGCAATTTTTTGGGTATTTTCTTTTTTTCTCTTTATGGCATCCATGAGAATTGGCACTTTAAATATTAATGGGTGTCGAGATGCTGTTAAAAGGTTTAGTCTTTTTGACTATATTATGATAAAGAGGGCTAGTATTAGGAAACTCATACAGATCCCAATAATCAAGTACAATGGCAGAGTGAATGGAAGGGGCAGGCTATATTAAGTCATGGTTCCAGTGTTAGCACAGGGGTTGCAATTCTCTTTGGGCCAGAGTATAAGGATCCTGCATCCTGTGAGTCCTGTGAGTGTTTTTGAATTGGTTCCTGGTCGAATGTTGCGTGTTGATATAACGGTTCATGGACTCAATTTTTCCCTATTTAATGTGTACGCTCCAAACATTGGTTCAGAGCGAATTTTCTTCTTTAAAAAATTGAAAACTGCGTTAAGTGATGTTTTGCAGGATAGAATGGTTGTTCTGGCTGGGGATTTTAATTGTACTATAAATCATACCTTAGATAGGAACCATGAAGAACCACATAAGCAGTCGTCAGAAGAACTTAAAACTGTGTTAACTTATCATTGTCTTGTAGATGTTTGGAGAGAAGCTTTCCCTCAGACCAAACAATATACCTGGTTGAAAGTAAACTCTAATATGATATCTGGAGCCAGACTTGATAGAATTTATGTGCAGAAAAGTGTTAGGGGTAGTTTTTTTAAGAGTTGTATTATGCCCACTGCTTTATCGGATCACCAGTACATGTCTGTTGAAGTTTCTACTGCACAGAGCACTTTTAAGCACTCGCTTTGGAAGTTTAATAGTAGACTTTTGCAAGATCACAACTTTGTGCACTCTTTCACCTTTTTTTGGGAGACGTGGAGAGAGAGTAAAATGCTATATAAGTCCCTAAGCCAATGTTGGGATATTGGCAAAACACAAATTAAACTTTTTTGTCAGAACTATATTGCCTATAATAAAAGTATCCTGGAAAGTACATTGAAACAGCTTGAACAAGACATCCTTTACACTGATGATAAAGCGGATGGTGTGGACACTGCTGAAATCCTCGAATGGAATACATTTCTCTTACGGAATCTCTTAGAAGAAATGGCCCAAGAGACACTTGTACGAGCAAGGTTTACCACCTTTAACAATATGGACGTTTCGACATCATCCTTTTTTAGTCTGGAGAAGAAGACTGTAAATAGGAAGATTTTATGTCATTTGAAACTTCCAGGAGGAGGAAAAGTGACTGATGATCGTGGAATCACGTCACATGCTTTATCTTTTTATGAAGAGCTTTACAAGGCTGAACACTGTGATGATGAAATGGCTGACATTCTTCTTCAAGATTTACCTCAACTTACGGAAGAGGAGAAATCTAGACTTGATTTACCTTTGACTTTTGCTGAACTGACTGTAGCTGTTCAGGAACTCTCTTCTGGCAAAGTTCCAGGATTGGATGGGTTGAATGCTGAATTTTACAAACAGTTTTGGTCGGTGATCAGAAAGGACCTGTTTTATGTCTTCTCGGAGTGTCTGGAAAGAGGCACATTACCTGTGAGCCTTCGGAGGGCCGTGATTACTTTACTACCCAAGAAGGGTGATCTTGGAGACATTAAAAATTGGCGCCCTGTGTCATTGCTCGGAGTTGACTATAAAATATTTTCCAAAGCTTTGACTAATAGACTCAAACTCTGTATATCTTCAGTGATTCATTTAGATCAAGCTTATTGTATTCCGAATCGATCTATTTTTGATAATCTTTTTTTGGTTCGAGACTTGATTTCCTTTGCTAAAGTGCATAAACTCGATGTAGGTTTGGTTTCTTTGGACCAAGAGAAAGCCTTTGATCGAGTTGATCATGGCTTTCTTTTTAAATGTTTTAATGCTTTTGGTTTTGGTTCATCATTTATTTCTTATGTTAAGCTCCTGTACACGGATGTATATAGCACACTAAAAGTAAATGGCACCCTTTTAAGACCATTTTCAGTTGGCAGAGGTATACGACAAGGGTGTGGCCTCTCAGGTATTTTCTATGCTATTGTTATTGAACCACTCTTGGCAGTTCTGAGACGTCAATTAAGTGGGATTTCTACAGTGTGTCCTTATAGTACAGATTTGGTAACGGCTAGATTAAGTGCATATGCTGATGACGTTACAGTGGTAATAAGGTCAGATGAGGATGTTAAGAATTTGGTAGCTTCTCTGGATGTATATCAAAGAGCATCTTTCTCAAGAATAAATTGGCAAAAGAGTACATCCTTTTTGCTGGGCAAATGGGAGAACGGAGGCCCACCAGTACTTCCTCAGCTCTGCTCTTGGAGCTTGGAAGGGTTTAAAGTGCTTGGGGTTTTTATGGGGATAGATCAATATAAGGAGAATAACTGGGAAGGTATACTTGATAAAGTGTCTGGCCGTCTGCAAAGGTGGAGGTGGATTCTCCCTAATTTGTCATATAGGGGTAGAGAACTTATAATTAATAACTTAGCTGCATCTATGTTGTGGCATCGTTTAAATGTACTTGATCCACCAAAATTTATTTAGCAACGTTTGCAGAAGATTTTTGTAGATTTTTTTTGGGACGGTCACCATTGGCTTCCCCCTGCAGTTCTTTACTTGCCAGTTACTGAAGGAGGTCAAGGGTTAATTGATGTGACCGCTAAAGTTAAAGCCATGAGGTTAAAAGTTGCTCAGACTTTGCTTTATTCTAAAGGGCATACACCATCATGGGTGTCATTTGGCCTGGCTTTGCTCAGAACTTTTGGCGGCTTTTCCCTTGATAAACAATTGTTTTTGATGTCTTCGTATAGTCGAAACGTTATAGGCCTATCTGATGTAAGATTCTATGCCTCAGTTTTAAATTCCTGGACTGTTTTTAAGGAATTTGGACGAGCAAATGACCATTTTGGCCTGAATGAGCCACTGTTTTATAACTCCTTTCTTGGTGGCAATGTTTGCATGTCTAATATCATTGTTAAAACATTTATAGATAAGGGTTTGACCACAGTTGCACATCTGATTGATATTGCTTACAGAAAATGGAGACCAGCAGCCGAAATTTGTGAACAGGTGGGATTCAGGTCTGTGAGGATGGTGGAACTTTTCATAAACAGTCTGAAAGCTGATTTTCCCTCCCAATTCCTCCATTTTGTAAATTGTTTCCTGTCTGGTGATTCGATGCAATGTTCTTTCCCTAATACTTGTGTCTCCAAGGGTTCTCACAGAGGATGACCAAGAGGGGAAGTTATTGAAATTTAAGGGGCTACAGGAGCTTGATTTTCAAGCTGTTGGAAAAAGAGAGTTTTATCAGATATGTGTAAAGACTGACTATTTTGGGAATATTATTCAGAGATGTGATACAAAATGGAGAGAGTATCTTATGGACTCTGATGATCTTGCCCCCTCTTGGAGACTGTTGTATAAAGGTCCCCTTCCAAAACGATCTGGGGATTTACAGTGGAGAATATTGCACTGTGTGTTACCTACAAATAGTTTTGTTTCTAAGTTTAATATGGCGGTTTTATCATTCTGCAATTTTTGTACTAAACCAGAGACTGTGTCCTAGGCTAGTATCACTGTTTACCTTATTGGAAAGAATACTTGGAAGCCTAGGTTTTTGTTTTAACAAGACATTCTTTATTTATGGATGTAAGTATTCAAAAACACACAGAGAACAGTGTACCTTGTCAAATTTTGCATGCGGGCAAGCTAAACTAGCCATTTGGAAGACTTGCAGAATGGCTGCTGAGGGGAGAAATATGAGCGCACTGAAAATGTTTACTGCCTTGGTTGAATCCAGAATCAGACTGGAACATAAATTCTATCAAATCACAAAAAACTTATTTGAATTTGAGTCTAAATGGTGTGTGAATGGTGCTTTATTGTCAGTATGTGAAGATGAAACTATAGTGTTTAATTGGTGATGTTTCATGGTTATTTTAAATTCTATTTTCTTATTTTCTATATTTTTATTTTTATTATTTTTTTTCTTTTTTGTATGTGCAGATTGTAGCAGTATGTCTACAGGGGTGAAATACATTGTATTTTAGTGTTTTAGTACATGTTTTAATAAAGAGTTGTAAAAGTCAAAGTCTCTCTCTGTCCCTCTCTCTCTCTGGTGCATGCTGGGAATTGGGAAGGGAATGCATGGGAGGGTGATCTAGGTGAGAGGGAAGTTTCAAAAATGTTCACTTTTTTGCTTTTTCTTGTTTTCGATTATTTTAATTGATAAAGAAAAAATACAAAGAAAATTATAAAAAAAAAAAAAAAACACTGAGTTTGTCTTCCGTGAGAGTTGTCTCGTGTCGGAGGTAGGGATGGCGTCAGGCCTGTCGCTCCGGCATGGGATTAGGTGTGTGACCCAGGCAGGTGTGCCTGTAGAGGATGTGTTGCTGGACGTGGCAGAGCGTGTGGGGCATGAGAACATCATTTCGGCGTCTCGGATGAACAAGGCCATTGTGGTATTTTTGAAGGAAGAGAATCTGGTTCATGGTTTGATCGAGAGCGGGATATCGGTAAGTGGCACTTTTGTTTCTGTTCAACCTTTAGTTTCAATCACGACGAAGGTGACGGTTTCTAACGTTCCGACTTTTATTCCTGATGCGGACATTGAGCGAGAGCTTTCTCGATTTGGAAAACTTGCCAGTGGAATTAGAACTGTTTCACTCGGTTGTAAAAATGCCGCTTTAAAACATGTGTTGTCGTTTAGGCGACAGGTGTACATGTTTTTAAATTAACCGACGCTGAATATCTCCTTTCGCTGTGTTTTTGAGGGCACGTCGTACATGATGTATGCGAGCAAGGGAGAGATGCGGTGTTTTGAGTGCGGGAGTATTGGACATGTTAGGCTGTCTTGTCCTCATAGAGCTGAACTTGAGAATGAAGCAGGCCCTAGCAATATTTCAGATAAGAGGAAGGAAAATGAAGTGCAAAAGAGTTGTGTACCAAATCCAAATGAAGCAGCAGTGGTGAATAATGAGGATCAGAATGTGGATTCAAACTTGAAGGAAGGAATGATAATAGAAGACCCGTCCCCTAATAATGAGAAAGATACAGAGGAAGCTTCTGGTAGTAAGACAAAACAAGGAAAAATGAAGAAAGTTAATGTTGTAACTGATGTGGCTGTTGAGGGAAGCACTGTGGTACAGGGGTCTGAGCAGGGTGATACTGTGGAGAGTTCAGAGAATACAAGCCAGACGAATGATGATGCAAGCGGTTTGAAAGGTGATGTTTTGGAAAGAGGAAAGATAGTATCTTTGATTAAAAAGGTGCAATAAGATATGGTTGATGAGGAAATGGATGACGATGGTGATGATGATGATGATGATGACGATGGTGGTGGGTTATCTGATTTCTCAGATGTGTCATATGTTTTACAATTAAGCTGTGAGCAGGTTTATTCACTATATGAATTAAATAAATTCCTGGACAAAACCTTTGGAAAACCTGTTGATGTACGGAATCATTTTTCTGATCTGAAGAGGTTTGAGACTTCTGTTCGTTATTGGCAGAGGAAGGTTGGAGAAGATGAACTCAGTTGGCGAAAGAGATTTAGTTTAAAAAAGTTTCTTGCAAAACTGCGAAGGGGTAAAACCCCTATAAAACGTAAATTCAAATAATTGAATCAATGGTTTACATATCACTCAGGATGACTTTACTACACTCTTCATATTTTTCTGTCTCTCTTTTCTATCTCTTTATAATTTCTATGGAGATGATAAGGGTAGCTTCTTTAAATATTAACGGAGGGAGAGACAGGAGCAAGAGAGCAATGGTGGCAGAATTAATTAATATTAAGAATGTAAGTGTTTCTTTTTTACAAGAAACACATACAGACTGTAATAATGAAGTAGAGTGGTGTAGATGGTGGGAGGGGGAGAGCGTCTTCAGTCATGGCTCAAATTTGAGTGCTGGAGTAGCTATTCTTTTCTCAAAAAATTTGAACCTGAAAATTTTGTCAACTGAAGAAATAGATAAGGGTAGAGTTTTAATGGTTGCTGGAGAAATAAATGATTTAAAATTTATTTTTATAAATGTTTATGCTCCAGATCGTGTGGAAGTGTTTAGGAAGTTGCAGAGTGCATTAAGAAAATGTGATAATGATTCTTGCATCATAATGGGTGGGGATTGGAATTGCACTACAAATTTTCTTTTAGATAGCAACAGAGAGGAGTCTCATCCAACTTCTAGTAATGCTCTTCAGAATATTATTGATGAATTTGAGTTGATGGATGTGTGGAGGAACATGAATAAGAGAATTAGACAGTATACATGGGTTAAAATACTAGTCTCTAATGTAACCGGAGCAAGATTAGATATAATATATATAAGTAAAACAAGTATGAATAGAGTATCCAATGCTAATATTTTCCCTAACGGTTTTTCGGATCATGATATTGCAACCATAGATTTTAACATTATTACTTTAGCACATCCAGGGTTTTACTGGCATTTCAATACTAAATTGCTGCAGGATAGTTCTTTTTGTGAAAAGTTTGGTGATTTTTGGAAATTGTGGCAGTTGAATAAAGGGAATTTTGAAAAAATATCAAAGAAATCATTGGTATGGAAAATGTGATGGATGTAAATGTTTTGGGTGTATCCAATGACTTAAGGAATAAGAAACTTGAATTAAGATCCATCTTAGAGGAAAGAGCGAAGGGCGCTTTAATTAGAGCAAGAATTTCTTCCATCAAGGAAATCGACTCTCCCACTTCTTATTTTTTTAATCTTGAGCGGAAAGTTGCACAACAAAAGCGCATACTTCACCTGCGCAAGGAAAATGGAACTTTAACATCAAATCCAACAGAAATGAGGAAAATGGCAATGGATTTTTATGCTGATTTGTATGGACATACTGACTGTGACTCTGAGAACATGGCACAATTATTACAAGGACTTCCAAAGTTGCAACCTGAGGATAAGAAAAAGCTTGACACCATGATCAGCCTTAACGAACTTTCAGATGCAGTTCAGCAACTCTCCACAGGGCGTGCGCCAGGAATAGATGGTTTGCCTGCTGAATTTTACAAGACTTTTTGGACTGTTTTAGGTGAAGATTTTTATGAAGTTTGTTGCGAATGTTTTGAAAAGGGAATGTTGCCAACTAGCTGTCAGAGGGCTGTGATCTCTCTCTTACCAAAAAATGGAGATCTAGGTTTTTTTTTAAAATTGGCGCCCTGTTTCTTTGATGTGCTCGGACTATAAAATATTGGCAAAAGTTTTAGCCAATAGGTTAAAAAAATACTTACATATTGTGGTCAAAGGAGAGCAAACTTATTGTATTCCGGGTCGTACAATCATGGACAATCTGTTTTTAATAAGAGATGTTATTGATGTGTCTATTAATGAAAATTGCAATGTTGGTTTTTTTGTCTATTGATCAGGAGAAAGCTTTCGATCGGGTGGGTCATGAGTACATTTTTAAAGACTTGGAATCTTTTGGGTTTGGGAATTGTTTTATTTCATGGATCCAATTGATGTATAAAGGGGCTTCAATAATGCTTAAGATGGGGAATGGTTTGACTTATCAATTGTGAAAATAGGTATTCGACAGGGGTGTCCTCTCTCAGGGCAACTCTATAGCCTAGCAATTGAGCCCCTGTTATGCAAATTAAGAAATGGATTAAGGTCCCAGGTGACCCAAGGGAGTCGAGATTTTTTGTGTCGGCTTATGCTGACGATGTAACTATTTTTGTCACTGGGCAAGAAGATATGCAAATATTATGTGAGAGTTTGGATGTCTACGAGAATGCGTCTTCAGCTAAAGTCAATTGGGGGAAAAGTAATGGTTTTATTGTGGGCCAGTGGGAAAATGGTGGGCCACCTCCACTTCCTGGGGGATTGCATTGGGGAAGAGAAGGTATTAAAATTCTTGGAGTGTTTTTAGGAGTAGAAAATTATAGAGAAAAGAACTGGGAGGGTTTGCTGGAGAAGGTGTCTGCTAAGTTGTCTAAATGGAAATGGCTATTGCCAGAGCTATCCTACAGGGGTTGAGTTTTGGTTACAAATAACCTGGCCGCCTCCATGTTATGGCACAGACTCAATGTTTTAGAGCCACCAGATGACATTGTTAAAAGTATCCAGAGGAAACTGGTGGAGTTATTTTGGTCAGGACAGCATTGGATTCCTGCAGCAGATCTGTATCTTCCAACTCAAGAGGGGGGACAAGGTTTGGTTGACGTAAGGAGTAGGATCAGCACCTTTCGATTACAGGAAGCTCAGAGACTGCTGTATGAGGAGGACGTGGGGTGGACGGATGTGGCATGTGCTCTGTTGAGAAGAACATCGAATCTGGGATACGACAAGCAGCTGTTTTTACTGAAAGTTAATGAACTGGATTTTAATCACTTGACTTCATTCTACCAATCAATGCTAAAAGTGTGGAACATGACGTTTTCTGTGAACAGAGAGATGTTGCGACCACAGGACTGGATTATGGGAGAACCCCTGTTTCATAACTCTTGGATACAAACAAACATTTTGTCTTCAAGCAGTGTGAGGAACTGTCTGGTCAGAGCGGGATGTACAAAGATCGAACATCTAAGTGATGGCAATGGGTGGAGGAAGGCAGATTCAATTCAGCACAGGACAGGAATACGTTCTTTACGTCTCTTGGATCGGATGTTGGAGGAAGTACACTCAGCGCTGCCTGGAGCCTGCAGAGAAGCACTGGGAGCGCCTTCGCAGGGATGGAGCTACAGATTTCCAGCATTACGGGTCTCTGCTGCACGGGAAAGGCCGGATGATGAGGATTCTTTTGTGTCCTTTAAAACTCCAGAGTTGGGATTATTTCAAGGCATTGGCAAAAAGGCATTATACATTGTGTGTGTTAAAGTGTCTCATAAAACTGTTTTGAGAAGGGTTAAAACATGGAGGTGGACAGAAGTGTTTGGGCCGGACTTCAGATGGTGCTGGAGATCTCTGTACAAACCTCCTATTGAGAAGCGTACTGCAGATTTACAGTGGAGACTGATGTATGGTATAATAGCTACGAACAGACACGTGGCGCACCTGAATCCAGAAGTAGGGAGGGAATGTCCTTTTTGTGGAACGGAGGAAACAGTTGATCACTTGTTTATCCAGTGTGAAAGGTTAAGAGATCTTTTTAACTTTTTAGAGGTTTGTTTTGAAAGCATGGGTGAGGAATTTTCTTGTCAAGTTTTTATTAGTGGTCCAAAGTACAAAGTCAGTGATCGAAGTAAAGTGGTTTTATTAAATTACCTTGTGGGAACAGCTAAGATGGCAATTTGGAAGACACGTAAAAACAGGATTTTGGGAACTGGTTCGGTTGATGCAGAGAGTGTTCTGAAAGGGATGGTGACTGCTCTAATTAAAATTGAGTATGCTTATTTCAAACTAGTTAATAATATTATGGATTTTTCTGCGATATGGTCAGTGGGAGGTTTTTTTAGGTGAGGTTGGGGAGGACGAAATGTTGGTTGTAAAGATGTAATGAAAGGGCTGCAATCTGTATTGATTGGATTGTGTTTTAATTTATTTTTAATTTATTTATATTTTTGCAGTTTTTTGGATGACATATTGGATTGACATATGATAAATGA
This sequence comes from Xyrauchen texanus, assembly GCF_025860055.1. Lineage (NCBI taxonomy): Eukaryota > Metazoa > Chordata > Actinopteri > Cypriniformes > Catostomidae > Xyrauchen > Xyrauchen texanus. The sequence continues at coordinate 64,561,631 of NC_068276.1, read as the reverse complement.
TAAAATAAATATGTTTTAAGCCTCTCTCTCTCTCTGCTCTCTCTCTCTCTCTGTGCCTCTCTCTCTGCTCTCTCTTTCTCTCTCTTTGTCTCTCTCTCTCTCTCTGTGCATGCGTGTGGGCGTGAGTGTTTGGTCGAGTGAGTGGAGTGTGACTTTGGAGAGTGGTTGCGGTTTTTCCTTTCATCTAAAGGTCTGTCAGGTTTAAATGTTCTTTTTTCCTCACACAGTTTTTTTACATCATCTTTCTCTGTTGTTGTTGTTGTTGTTGTTGTTTACTTTATTTGTACCCGTAGGTAAATTTGTTTTACAGTGCAATAACATTCTATGGCATCCAATACAAAAAACACAAAACACTACACTACACATAAGGACAGATAAATAAATACTCATAAACTTAGTGAAGTGCTCTCATAAAAGAAAGAAAGAAAGTGCTCTCAAGAGCATTTCATATGATCTTTTTAACGTCGTAAAATCATAAGACCCCTAGTACATATCTGAAAAACACCTCTACAATTTGTTAAGCATATCAATCGCATTTGTTACGAAGCTGCTTTTATATCTTTTCGTTCTACACCTAGGGACTTTATACCTCCTCGCAGACGGTAATAACTGAAACTCATTTCGCAGAGGGTGAGAGTCATCATTTAAAATTGAAAGGGCCATCCTTTGTAATTGTTTGGCATATAGTGATGCCACTCCTGGTTTTGACTCACCTATCAAACGGCCAGACCATTTTACTATCTGGTCTAGCTGATTTTTTGCCTTTAAGGATATATGACCGTACCATACTAAAATGGAAAATGACAAAACAGATTCTATAAAAGCATGATAAAACATCTTCATTATTGTTTTATCAAGATTGAATGCAGATAATCTCCTTAGGCAGTACAAACGCTGGTGCCCCTTTTTGTTCAGAGCCTCACAATTCTCTTCAAATTTTAGTTTCTCATCAATTATGGTCCCAAGGTATTTGTATGATTGTACATACTCTATTTTTTGGCCTTGAGGATCACTTGGATGAGTACTTTTCCTAAAATCGATGAGCATATCTTTGGTCTTTAATATATTTAACTGTAAATAAGATTCATCACACCAGTTGACAAAACGCTCAATAATTGGACCATGTGAGGTTTCATTCTCCTTAAGTAAACTCAAAATTACTGAGTCATCCGCATATTTTATAATAAATCTGTTCTCATACATGCTTTGACACATGTTAGTATATAAAATAAATAAAAGTGGGGACAGCACACATCCTTGAGGAGACCCTGTAGAGGAACTCATCTGTTTAGATAAGACACCATTAACTTTTACTCTTTGTGTTCTATTAGTTAAGAAATTCAAAATCCAACCCATCAAATTATTGCTTAACACAAACTGATCTAAAAGCCTCTTAATTAAATTGTGTGGTTGAATTGTATTGAACGCCGAAGAAAAGTCAACGAATAAAAGTCTAGCATGTGTCCTCTGTCCATCCAAGTGTCCTAATAGCAAATTTAACATTGTGACTGTAGCATCCTGTACTCCTCTGTGAGGTCTATATGCAAACTGCATAGGGTCCAATTGATATTCTGTCCACCTCAAAATCTCAGACCGTACTAATTTCTCAAGGATTTTCATTAAAACGGAAGTCAAAGCGACCGGCCTAAAATCATTTATCATCTTAGGGCCTCTACATTTAGGGACAGGAATGACCACCGCATCCTTCTAAAGGATCGGTACATGTTGTGTTTTCAGAGACTTATTATAAATTTCATGAAATACAGGGCTCAATTCTTTTGCAAATGACTTTAATAGTCTGCCACAAATGCTATCAGGACCTGGGCTTTTATTTGCCTTAACACGTCTGAAAGCTTTTTCAACATCCTGAAGGTCAATGTTAAAATGCTGATCATCCATTAACTTAATGCTCAATTCCTGGATTTCTTTACTAAAATTCAAATTGTCAAAACGACAGTAAAAATCGTTTAGTGCATTTGCTAGTTCAAAATCAGAACTAAAACCATTTAAAATAATCTGATTCTGATTACTGCAGTTTGAGTTTTGAAGGCCTACTATGGTTTTCATATTTGCCCATGCTGAGCCAGGATTTTTGGATGCCATCTTATTTTCTAGTTATTCCTTATAGCTTTGTTTAGCTTTAAGAATTTCAATCTTCAAATCCTTAGTAGCCACATGTAAGTCCATAGTTGTTCCGCGTTTAAATGCAATTTTTTTCCTTTGTAAACAGGACTTTACTGATTTAGTAACCCAGGGCTTATTGTTCGAATAGATTTTTACCTTTTTACATGGAATTATCATGTCCCTGCAAAAAGCCATATATGAACATGTAACATCAACCATTGAGTCCAAATCGTCACCACAGTCCTGTTTAAAAATGTTCCAGTCTGTGCAGCTATAACAATCTTGTAGACAGGACACAGCATCTTCTGACCACACTCTGATGTCCTTTGTCACAGTTTTCTCCCTTTTTAAAACAGTCTTATATGTAGGCAGCAAATGTACACAATTGTGATCTGACGAGCCCAAGGGTGCCAAGGGTACAGATTTGTATGCACCTCTCACCGATCCATAACACAGATCTAAAGTCTTGCCCCGTCTGGTCGAACAGGAGACATACTGATGGAAAGTTTTAAGAGTCTGTTTTAAGGATACATGATTAAAATCCCCAAGAATGAAATTTGGTGCCTCCGGTGAGATTGACTGTAACCTCTGTACAACATCAAATACTGTACTAGTAGCCGATGCGGGGTTCGCCTTCGGTTGAATGTAGACAATTGTAATAAAAATCTGAGGGAACTCTCAAGGTAGATAGAACGGTCTCAAGGACACCGATAAAAGTTCTACATCAGGTGTACAAATACGCTCTCTGACAGTAACACATGAGCAATACCGCTTATTGACGTACAAACATACCCCTCCTCCTTGGGTTTTCCCCGTCACCTCTGATAGTCGATCCAAACGAAAGGGGGCTCCGAATCCATCCATACACAAATCAGCGTCCCTGTCACGCTCTGTGAACCATGTTTCAGTAAATGCCATAATACAGCAGTTCATGAAATCCTTTTGGTAGCGGACATTTCCTTGAAGCTCATCCACTTTATTCCTAAGTGATTGTACATTCCCCATAATCATCGAAGGCAAAGGAGCCCGGTTGAAGCGCTGTTTCTTCAGGCGAGTTTTTACGCCGCCTCGTTTACCCCTTTTCCTTTTCTTAACTGTGCCCTATGCTTCCTGGTAATCCCTTCGGATAATATTTGGGACATCCAGCATTAAGTTTTCCCGAGCTGGGTTACTGTTCTTGTTCTTGAGCTGCAGCAATGTCTCTCTTGTATATGTTGTCCTAAATTGGCATAAAGCCCCGTACATTTTACCGGCGGCCATCCAGTACATCACAAGCCATAAAGCAGAAAGATAAAAAACATCCATTTTGACTAAGTTTAAAACTTTAAGAGCACTCTTTCAATAAAAAACAAAAACGAAACTTTAAGACATTAAAACAAAGGAAAAAACGTTGTCAAACATACACGAGGACGCCGAACACTCATTCACTGCTAGTCGCTGCGTGCGCATGCACCAATGTGTACTGTTTACTGTTACAAAACACTGAAACTAGTTCTAGTGGGTCGTGTCAGACAGCTCTAAGCTGCGGCTACGACGATGGCGGAGAAGGCTGGTTTTGAGCAGCTCACCCGGCGGCACGGGCTGAAGGTCACGGTTGGCGCTGAGTGCTCAGTCGAGGACACTGTTCTAGCGGTGGGAGAGATAGTGGGTCATGATAGTATCCGATCTGCATCTAGGATGAACGGAGCTGTTGTTTTGTTCTTGGACAAAGTTGAGAAAGTTAATGACATCGTGGAAAGTGGTATAGTTCTCAACGATAGTTTCGTTAAGATTTTTCCACTGGTTAATCCAGCAAGGAAAATTAAAAAAAACCCGATGGGTTGTAAGTCTTCCCTGTTGAAGCATGTGGTTTCTTTCCATCGGTTTGTTTACATGATTTTAAAAACGGATATTGAGGAAATAAATGTTGTTTTCAAATTCAAAGTTGATGGCTTTGATTATGTCATTTTTGCTACAACTGAAAACATGAAGTGCTTTGGATGTGGAAAAGAAGGGCATTTAGCACGTGCTTGCCCTGGAAAAGGCAGTTTAGTAAACACTGCAGATGAAAATGCCCTTCAAAACCAAGGAATTAATGTGGTAAAGGATAGGCAAGCTGATGAAATGGCAGAAACAAATGTACTTGAGAATGAGGACAGTGGAAGTAAGGGGTGTGAAGAGGGAAACCTGAGAAGTGATGAGACTGATATTGAGATTGATGAGGTAGAGAAGGAAATCTTTAATGAGGAGGAGAACATTTTTAAAGTTCCAGCAGTGAAAAGAAAATCAAACTCTTGTGAAGCAGCTGATAAGTTTAAGAAAAAGATGCAAGATGAGAACAATACGCATATGTCTGATGTATCTGATTCAGGAAGTGAGCAAGAGGGGTCTGAGGCCTCTGTGGAAAATAATGTGAGTCAAGATCGCAGTGGCTATGGTTTAGAACGAATGAAGAAGTTTTTACAAAGTACAAAAGGAATGAGAAATGTTGAGGTGATAGATTTTTTTCCTGATCTCTCTCTGTTTATGGATTCAGCAAAAAATCTAATGAAACACAAGGGTGATGAGTGTTTGTCGAATCCAGAGGTGTATAGATTAAAAAAAATTGTGCAAAAAGTACGCACCCAGACAACGCAGAATGAGTCACAAGAATAATGCAATAGTTTGTTGTTTGGTTATAGTGCTGCTCTCTTCCCTCATAATGAGCACTTTTAAAATCGCCTCCCTGAATGTTAATGGGATGAGGGATGCTAAAAAAAGGATGCAGCTCTATGACTTAATCATATGAGGTGCCCCTAGGGACATTATTCAGAATTACCATGCACATACATGTACTTTTCCTCTCACATACACATATGAAACCAAATTCATTCACATACTATAGTGAAATGCTCACACACATACAAGTGAAATGCTCTCACACACACAACTGAAATGCTCTCACACACACAACTGAAATGCTCTCACACACACAACTGAAATGCTCACACACACGCAACTGAAAAGCTCTCACACACGCAACTGAAACGCACTCACACACACAACTGAAATGCTCACACACACGCAACTGAAAAGCTCTCACACACACAACTGAAATGCTCACACACACGCAACTGAAAAGCTCTCACACACGCAACTGAAACGCGCTCTCACACACACAAGTGAAATGCTCTCATACATAAAACTAAAATGATTACACTCTCACACACAACTGAAAAGCATTTCAGTATGTTGTATGAAAGCATTTCAGTATGTTGTGTGTGAGAGCATTTCAGTTGTGTGTGTGAGAGCATTTCAGTTGTGTGTGTGAGAGCATTTCAGTTGTGTCTGTGAGAGCATTTCAGTTGTGTGTGTGAGAGCATTTCAGTTGAAACGGAAGCACATTTCAGTTGAAATGGAAGGTGGTTAAAGTACCCACTCCACTCCAGTTGGTGGCAGTAGTGCACCTCAAGACGAATAACTAGAAGCTGTTGAAAGAAAGCATAGTAGAAAACCGGAGATATATCCAGCTGCAGAGAGATATCCAGCTGCAGACCCGCAGCACCACCAGTTTCAAAACCCCAGCGCCAGAACCTGAAGTGAGGTGCGGAGTTATTGACAATGAGACAAGCATGGCGGAGAGAGAGCATGGTGAGTTGTGTAACGTTGTCTAACGTTGTTGACATCATGTGGTGAAAAATTATCGCGTATATTAAGTTCAGCGTTTATCTGCTAAATATTTAATTTGTGCATAACTTCATCATCTTATTTAAGCTTGAATATGTTGTCATACTTTATTGTTTTAAAAAAACAATTCTACGGATGTTCGATACATTTTTGCGTGTTGTAAATGGGCCTTGCGGTGACGTTTTGAAGACATCTTGTGAAGGTGTTAAAGTGTTTGTTCCACGTTCCTCTGTTATATGCATTATGATATGCATGGTTTTTGCATGCTGTGACAGTTTTTACAAGATAGACCCAAATACTGTTGACTGTGTTTTTGCATTGATTCAGAGCTTCAAACTGTGTGCTGCACAATGTAACTTCATATTAACAAATCTGTTTTATTATTTTTGTATTTTTGTTGCAGTAAGATGACAGCCAAAATTGCACCTGGCACATGGGTGCTACTGAAAAACAAGGTTGGTTATAAAGAAGTCTGCTAAAGTTGGGACTGCTGAAGTGTCAAACCCTTAATAAACTTTTTTTTTTTTTTTAGGATATCCCCCAACAGATTGGTGGTGTAGACTGTGGAGTCTTCATGTTGATGGTGAGACATTGTTTTGATATAATTAAACCAATGATTGGTGTGGTGGTGTTTTTATTTTAATTTTTTAAAGTTGTTAAATACGGAACAAGGAAGGATTTTTTAATTTGACGTTTACAGAGATAATGTTCCTTAATTTTTGCTGTTTTCCAGTATGCTCTACATCTTGTCTTGGGAGCACCCTTTGATTTTACATCTGTAAGTAATTACCAGTTCAAGTAATTGACCTTTATGATGTTGTAGCAGTTGAAATATCAAGATTTCTCTATTTTTGTCTTCCAGTGCGACTTTCCAAACATACGGAGATGGTGGGCTCTTATTCTTCTGGAGAACTTTGGGGTTTTCTCTGAAAGGTACTGGACATTTACTCCAGCCCACCATTACATTTGCACCCTCTTCTGATCAATTTTAAATTAACCAAGATATATATATTCCAGTGCAGGAACCCTACAAGAGTCCCTTCCATGTGAAGAACAAGCTACGCTTAGCAGCAGTGAGGCGGTGTGTGTGTATATATATATGTATATATAATCTCTTAACATATAATACATTTATATGTCACATTTATAAAGTCACATTTTCCTTTAATATTCTGTAATGAAGGAGCTCCCAATAATCCGGCACATGAAAGAAGCTGTGAAAGGGCTCCATTCCAACAGCCATCTGCTCAGGGGTCCAGTGGAAGAGCCTCTTTTCATTCGAATGAATGAAGACGACAAGGAAAAGGCCCGCAACAATCTCCTGGAACAGTCAGAAGCTTCAAGAGAGCCCTTTCTATTTCATTTTGTGTTCAGGGATGACATGGAGTTATTTTTGCAAGAATGTAAGGACAAAATGGGACTGAGAGTGAATTCCTCATTTGATACTGTGGAGCGGAGGGGGGCGCGGCCGGTCGGAATATCGCGCGCCCGGTCCCCAATCGGCCTGATGAGGCGGCCGGTGACGATGGTTCGAGAGAGAGAGAATTATGGGCATGTCCGTCGTGTGTGTTTGTTTATGTGTTTTGGTTTAAGTTTTCATTAAATATCATTTATATTGACAAGCCGGTTCTCGCCTCCTCCTTGCCCATCCATTAACTGTTTTACATTGGTGTCGAAACCCGGGAAGGAGGAGGGATGCCCGTCGCAGAGTCCTCAACACTGCCGTCCTGGGGAGCGCCGCTGCCATCTTCCGGGTGACGGAGTAGCCCGACCGCCCGGATGCGGGGAACGGCCGTCGTCCGCGGGGCAAGTGGGAACTGGATAACCCGACTGCCTGGAGCGAGGGAGCCGCAGCCGGGGGCGGAGGAGTGCCCTGCCGTCCCCAGAGACGCGGAGGGGTCGAGGGAGACTGCCGTCCGCGAGGGGAGGAGGGAAGAAACTCTCCGACCGCCCGGAGCGGTAGAGCCGCTGCCAGGGGCGGAGGAGTGTCCCCATTTGCTGCCAGAGAAGCGGAGGCGCGTTCGGCCCGCTGGGGGTCGAAGGTTTCACTCCGGTTCGCCCGGGGTTGGAGCGGCTGTCGTCCGCCTGAGTGTGGAGGAGTGTTTGAGGACCACACGATGGTACATCAGAGAACCGGTGAGTGAGCTTTCTCTCTCTCCTCTCTCTCTCCCTTTCGCGCCGTGTTGGCCTTTACCCTCGCCTATTTTGTTGTTTGTTTGTTTTTTTCTCCCTCCTCTCTCCTCCCAGGGCGAGGAAGGTGGGGATGACCACGCGGGACGCAAGATACACCCTGCCCCAGGGATAGGGGGGGGTGTACGTCATGCCGGTGGCACCCTGGCCTGAGTAAACGCCGGGAGGAGTGTGGAGCGGAGGTGGGCGCGGCCGGTCGGAATATCGCGCGCCCGGTCCCCAATCGGCCTGATGAGGCGCGCGAGGGATAAAGGCGGCCGGTGACGATGGTTCGAGAGAGAGAGAATTATGGGCATGTCCGTCGTGTGTGTTTGTTTATGTGTTTTGGTTTAGGTTTTCATTAAATATCATTTATATTGACAAGCCGGTTCTCGCCTCCTCCTTGCCCATCCGTTAACTGTTTTACAGATACATTTTAAGTTTAATTTATACAGGATTGTCATGATAAAATGGGCCTAGGGGTGAATTTTTTTTATTTATTTATTATTATTTATTTTTTTATATATCCTTTATTTAACCAGGAAAAACCCATTGAGATTAAAAATCTCTTTTGCAAGGGAGACCTGGCCAAGATAGGCAGCAAAATTACATCACATCATTACATACGTACAAAGACACACAAATGAAAGCCAATTATGCACTTACAATGAAATCTCAATAAAAACATTGACATGTGAGGGAGTCCAACTCAAAGCATCTCATTCTCAACTTAAAAACACTCAAAGGAATCAATTTACTAAGTTTAAGTTGTTCTGCAGCAAATTCCATGTAAAGGGAGCAGAATAAACAAAGGCCTTTTTACCCAGCACAGTACTGACATGTGGGACAGAAAACGTCTCGGGTTATGACTATAACCCTTGTTCCCTGAGAAGGGAACGAGACACTGCGTCGTTGAAAACGACTCTTTGGGGAACGCTCCTTAGCGTGCGTCTCTGAATTATGAATGAAACTATTCCAATCTTGATTGGTGTTGCGTCATGACGTAACATGTGACGGCATAACCGGATGCATAAAAGTGACGCCGGTACACACACACCTTAGCCTAGCGATGAAGCAAGCTGCTCTCAGGCATTGAGGGGCGTGGCAGGACGACGCAGTGTCTCGTTCCCTTCTCAGGGAACAAGGGTTATAGTCATAACCCGAGGCGTTCCCTTCCGAGGGAACTTCGCACTGCGTCGTTGAAAGCGACTCTTTGGGGAACGAATGCCCACTAGGCCACGCACCGAAAAAAGGCCTGCCCTAGAGTGAAACTGAACTCAGGCACTCAACTAGGACGAGAGCACATGTGCGCCAGGCGTACTAGGGAGGTGCAGACTATAAAACCTGATGAAAGTGTGCGGGGTAGCCCAACCGGCTGCCTCACAGATCTCCTGGAGGGGCACTCCCGATAAGAGAGCCCTAGAGGACGCCATGCCTCTAGTTGAATGAGCCCTTATGGCCAAAGGTGAAGGCAAATTGCGCACCTTGTAGGCCGAGATAATAGCCTGAACAATCCAATTACTAATGGTTTGTTTCGAGGCAGGGAGCCCCTTCTTAGGTGACCCAAAACACACTAACAGTTGGTCCGACCTCCTCCAAGAAGAGGACCTCTCGAGGTAAATGCTCAAAGCTCTGACAGGGCAGAGCAAATGGAGCCTCTCTTCTTCTGCCGACACATGAGGTGGAGGATGAAAAGCCTGCAGGACCGTAGACCGTGCTGTGTTAGAAGGCACCTTAGGCACATAGCCAGGTCTCGGGTGCAGAATGGCTTTAACTCTGCCAGGGGCAAACTCCAAGCAAGCTGGTGTTACTGCCAGGGCTTGAAGATCTCCCACCCTCTTTAGAGAGGTAATAGCTAAGAGAAAAGCCATCTTGAACGTCAGGTCCTTGGGCGAAGCCGACTGAAGGGGTTCGAAGGGGGCCAGGGATAACCCTTCGAGAACCACCGCCAGGTCCCAGGCAGGAACCCTGGACCTGGTTGTCGGTCTCATCCTCCATGTACCACAGAGAAAACTAATGACCAGCTGGTGCCTCCCCAGAGGCCCATCACTCAGTGGTGCATGGAAAGCCGAAATGGCAGCCACGTACACCTTAAGTGTGGAAGGGGAGAGACCCGCAGAGAAACGATTTTGAAGAAACTCCAGAACTGAAGCCACCGGGCAGTTAACTGGATCTAATTCATGTTCTCTACACCAAGTGGAGAACACATTCCAATTGAGGCCATATAATCTCCTAGTAGACGGAGCCCTAGAGCTAAGTATGGTTTCAACCACCCCCGCTGATAGACCAGCATTTAGGTACTGAACCCCCTCAGGGGCCAGACCCACAGTTTCCACAGCTCTGGACGAGGGTGGATAACTGTGCCCCCTGCCTGAGACAGCAGATCCCTCCTCAGAGGAATCTGCCGTGGTGGAGCTATCAGGAGTGAAATTATGTCTGAGAACCATACTCGGGCCGGCCACATCGGGGCAACCAGAAGTAGACTGATGCCCTCTGGGCGGACCCTTCCCAGGACTCCCGGGAGCAGAGCGATCGGGGGAAATGCGTACAGGCGAGGCCTCGGCCAGGCCTGTACCATGCCTCGACAGGATGTCTGCTCCCTGATTCTGAACCCCCAGAACATACATTGCTCTGATAGACAGTATTTTCCCTTGGGACCAAATAATTATCTGATGCGCCAGTCTGCACAGAGGGCGCGATCTGAGTCCCCCTTGTTGGTTCAGATAAGCTACCACTGATGTATTGTCCGACTCGTACTAGGACATGGTAACCTTAGATGTCTGGAAGGAAGCTCCTCAGAGCCCTGAACACAGCCAACATCTCTAGACAGTTTATGTGCCAAGAATGATGATGGTCCTGCCACAGACCCCTGGCAAAGCGGCCGTCCATGACCGCGCCCCAGCCAGTGAGGGAGGCGTCTGTCGAAACGGTTTTCCGGCGACATGACGCTCCCAACACTGGCCATAGGGACAGGAACCAAGGTTTCTTCCATATTACCAGAGAACGAAGGCATCTGCGCGTTACTCTGATTATACGAAATGGATTCCCCTTGGGGGAAAACCCCTTGGCTTTCAGCCACCACTGGAGGGGCCTCATGTGTAGAGGGCCCAAAGGTATAATGTTGGATGCCGCTGCCATGAGGCCCAGCAGTCTTTGAAACTGCTTTACAGTGATGGCCTGGCCTAGCTTTAACCCGGACACCATCGCCAGAACGGACTCGATACGTGCAGGAGACATGCGTGCCTGCATCGTAACCGAGTCCCACACAACACCCAGAGACGTTGTGCACTGGGATGGTTGTAACACACTCTTTTTTGTGTTGAGTCTCAACCCCAAACTTCGAATATGGCCAAGGACGACATCTCGATGCCGAACCGCCATCTCTCGAGACTGGGCCAGAATGAGCCAGTCGTCGATATAATTCAGTATGCGGATGCCCTGAAGTCTCAGAGGAGCAGGAGCTGCATCCATACATTTGGTGAATGTGCGGGGAGAGAGTGCTAGGCCGACCGGAAGAACCCGATATTGGTAAGCTTCGCCCCCGAAAGCGAACCTCAGGAACCTCCTGTGACAGGCTGGTCTCGACTTCCTGAAGCGAAAGACCGGCAGGATTTAGTCGATACGGTTTCTGTGACCACCATTGATTCTTGTTTTTTATTTTTTGACACGAACGGCACGGTGTGCGTTCGATGGAAATTGATGTGGCCCGAAGCGTCAGAGACGGCGGGAAACCGACACCGATTTCCTGAGGACTCCGCTGCGAGAACAACCTCGGTTGCTCTGCATGGGGGGCTGACTGATGGCTGGGGCTGATCTGCTTGCCCTACTCGATTTAGACTTACCTTACGGGGGAATAAATTCAGCCACAGATGCCTCTCTGTGGCCACTTATTTATAGCTGCCATAGAGAGGCCAATAGCCATTGAATGCAGGCATGAACCAGCCCGCCATGTAAGCCCTACTTATTAAAGCAGATGTATCTCTGCAGGGCTTACTAGGCAGCGCCGGGGTTTTAGTCCATATCCCGTGCCCCCAAAACATCGTCTGTAATCAAACACTGGGGCTGGAGATACGGGACGAATGCGGTTTTACCCCACAATCTCGTTTTAGATATCTTTGTGGAGATCGGGGAAAAACGGCAAACCCCGGAGCTGAGGTTGTGATCTGTGCCGCAGGAAACGCACGTCTAATTTGCTTTCAACTTGCGTTCCCTGCTCATTTTGTGGCCAGCTGATATTAAGTCTGGCCACGGCACGCGTCACAACCTCAATCAGCTCCTCATAAGCTTGGCCGAAAACCGGCGTGCTTGGCTCACGGTCGTGCGCATCGATGCTGAGCATATCCACTTCCTCGGAAGCAGAGAGCTCAAACATCGGGACCTGATTATGGGCAGAAGAAGCCGCGACGCGGGCTTCTGCACCACTCACAGTAGGCTCGGGATCCTCAAACGAAGAATGAGAAAGTGCTGTAGCAGTCTCATTCTCATCTGCAAGATCCCGCTGCAAACCCCACAAACTCAATCAACGCGCTGCCTCAACAGACGCGGGACCAAAACCGTGGGGAACGCGAGCCTGACCGTGCTCATCAAAGCACGCCAACCGGGAGCGCAGCACTCTCATGGGTAGTGCTTCACAACTTTCACAGGCAGATCCCTCGAGAGCCGCCTGTTTGCTGCGCTCCCAAACAGTTCACACATAAAGCGTGCGTGTCCCTACCCGTAATGAAACGAGGGCAGGGGTGCACGCACTTATTGAACTGTTCGGTGGCCATAATATTTTTAAATCAGACAAACAACACCAAATAAGACAAACAATTTCAACATAGAGCGCTTGCTGAAGAGCGAAAGCTAATGTGTGTGTGTACCGGCGTCGCTTTTATGCATCCGGTTATGCCGTCACATGTTACGTCATGACGCAACACCAATCAAGATTGGAATAGTTTCATTCATAATTCAGAGACGCACGCTAAGGAGCGTTCCCCAAAGAGTCGTTTTCAACGACGCAGTGCGAGTTCCCTCGGAAGGGAACAAGACAACAGCCTGAGAACAGAGAGAGTAATGACCAGCTCTTTTTTTCATAAGAAGTGAACATAAATAGGATGGGAGCACACCAAGAATATCCTTATATATTGGTCATTTGTTGTATATATTTTTATTGTTTCTTTTAAAATGATGCTGAATTTTTAGTTTTTTGACATGTTTTATTTTACATAAAGATAAATGCATGCTGCACATGTTCTTGTGAAATAAAGTATATTTTATATAAAATGCCCATAAGTTTCAAGCATTATTTTTCACCATCATGATCAGGAAGTAACTCTCATAATACAATGAAACGGATAACTATATACAATAATATTACACAAGATTAATGTTTTAAAATGCTTATTGTACTGTACCTTAATGTATCATTATAACATACTTATAAAGTATGATGTTTCGTTTGTAATAAAAGCAAACTACGCCTCAAAATGTTAGGTGGCGCTACTCGGTTTAGAACGTAAGCTCCGCCCCTCACTTCAGGTTCTGCTGGCGCTGGGGTTTTGAAACTGGGGTTTTGAAACTGGTGGTGCTGCGAGTCTGCAGCTGGATACTATTGGGTTCTGGCGCTGGGGTTTTGAAACTGGGGTTCTGAAACTGGTGGTGCTGCGGGTCTGCAGCTGTATATCTCTCTGCAGCTGGATATATCTCCGGTTTTCTACTATGCTTTCTTTCAACAGCTTCTAGTTATTCGTCTTGAGGTGCACTACTGCCACCAACTGGAGTGGAGTGGGTACTTTAACCACCTTCCATTTCAACTGAAATGTGCTTCCGTTTCAACTGAAATGCTCTCACACACACAACTGAAATGCTCTCACACACACAACTGAAATGCTCTCACACACAACATACTGAAATGCTTTCATACAACATACTGAAATGCTTTTCAGTTGTGTGTGTGAGAGTGTAATCATTTTAGTTGTATTTATGAGAGCATTTCAGTTGTGTGTGTGAGAGCGCGTTTCAGTTGCGTGTGTGAGAGCGTTTCAGTTGTGTGTGTGAGAGCATTTCACTTGTGTGTGTGAGAGCGCGTTTCAGTTGTGTGTGTGAGAGCATTTCAGTTGTGTGTGTGAGAGCATTTCACTTGTGTGTGTGAGAGCGCGTTTCAGTTGTGTGTGAGAGCGCGTTTCAGTTGCGTGTGTGAGCGCGTTTCAGTTGCGTGTGTGAGAGCGCGTTTCAGTTGTGTGTGAGTGCGTTTCAGTTGCGTGTGTGAGAGCATTTCAGTTGTGTGTGTGAGAGCATTTCAGTTGTGTGTGTGAGAGCATTTCAGTTGTGTGTGTGAGAGCGCGTTTCAGTTGCGTGTGTGAGTGCGTTTCAGTTGCGTGTGTGAGAGCATTTCAGTTGCGTGTGTGAGAGCATTTCAGTTGCGTGTGTGAGAGCATTTCAGTTGTGTGTGTGAGAGCATTTCAGTTGTGTGTGTGAGAGTATTTCAGTTGTGTGTGTGAGAGCATTTCAGTTGTGTGTGTGAGAGCGCGTTTCAGTTGTGTGTGTGAGTGCGTTTCAGTTGCGTGTGTGAGAGCTTTTCAGTTGTGTGTGTGAGAGCATTTCAGTTGTGTGTGTGAGAGCATTTCAGTTGTGTGTGTGAGAGCATTTCAGTTGTGTCTGTGAGGGTTTCAGTTGTGTGTGTGAGAGCGCGTTTCAGTTGTGTGTGTGAGTGCGTTTCAGTTGTGTGTGTGTGAGCATTTCAGTTGCGTGTGTGAGAGCGCGTTTCAGTTGTGTGTGTGAGTGCGTTTCAGTTGTGTGTGTGTGAGCATTTCAGTTGCGTGTGTGAGAGCTTTTCAGTTGCGTGTGTGAGAGCTTTTCAGTTGCGTGTGTGTGAGCATTTCAGTTGTGTGTGTGAGAGCATTTCAGTTGTGTGTGTATGGCGTTATTTCCCTGTCAAATGTCGAGAGCGCATTATTGTAGCGCGAAAGTACATTAATGTTATGCGCGAGCGCGAATCCCTCTGCTCGCGCGCGGAATATAATGCGCCGAGCCTGAATCCCTCTGCTTCGCTGCGGAATATAATGCGCCGAGCGCTGAATCCCTCTGCTCGCGTGCGGAACTGGGCGCACGCTCTCAGATACACGCTGCTCTTGAAAGAATTTTCTCTGCGCTCGCCCAGAGAATATGCCTGCATTTAAAACGTGTTCATTGCAATCGCGAATCTCTCCTCTTCGCTTAAAGTAAGCGTGTTTGTGCTTAGACTGTGTCCCGTGCGTTCGCGCATGCCCAAGTACTCTTCTCTTCGATTTCTTTCTCTTTGCTCTTGGCATAAACGCTGTCAAAACGGCAACAACCAATCAGAAAAGGCTTCAACGACTGACCAATGAAAACGCGACATCGTACATGGAATCTTATTGGTTGATATTGAACCGCACATGTTCATGTGTTCAATCAAGACGATTCAATTCAATCAAGACGAGCCGAGATGGATCCGCAGAATCGACGATCTCAGGTAAACAGTTTTATTTGTTTTGATGTTAAATATGTCAAATGTATCTTAGAAATGTCTGGGAAGAGGGTGATTGGATTATTTTACATATAAATGACCTAGACTGTCTATCTGCACAATATGTATTGTAAACATTGGTACTCCAGACCAGGGCCGGCCCGAGGCATAAGCGAACTAAGCGGCTGCTTGGGGCCCCCTGGTGGCCAGGGGGCCCCCCAATCATTTTAAAATTTTTTTTTTTTTTTTTTTTTACAATTAAACAACTTAAACGAGTGATATAAATGAATGAATGAATATGAATGAATAATTCAAGACAAGAAAATTCTGATTTGTTGTCGACAACTGCTGCTGTTGCCAGCGTTTGAGTCATGCGCATACACACTAGACACCTCGCGACGGCTGTCACGGCTCGCGTGCGTGCATTGACAATTCGCGCGGCTGGCGCGCACGTCCACGGTAATAAATAAGCAAGCCGCCTAGCCATGTCAGAAAAAGGACGTATCCCTCTGGTGCCGAAAAAAGAAAAAAAGAAAAGGACCGAGGAGGAGAAAAAGAGCTGAGATAAAGGTATGTTTGCATGATTGTTTACAGTATGTTTTGTGCAGCAGCAGCACAAATTGTGCTCACGTCACTTGAGGTAAAAGCTAGCTAGTCATCATGACTCATGTCATGATGTCATGATATTTATCAGCCACCCATCACCAGAGCTAAATCCCCGCCATCAACAGTGAAATATCTCCCATTATTAATATACATTTGTAGGTGTGTAGGCTTGAGGAATTGAACATCCCTTTTCAGGATTGTCGGGGGCAGTCCTATGACAATGGGGCTAATATGAAGGGAAAAAACAAAGGTGTGCAGGCTAGGCTATTGGTTAAGAATCCAAGAGCTTTTTATGTGCCTTGCAGTTCTCATACACTAAATCTGACAGTCTCAGATGCGGCTAAAGCATCAACGGATGCTTCTTGTTTTTTTGGAAATGTGGAGAAGGTGTACAATTTGTTCGCTGGGTCCACTCAAAGGTGGGCCATCTTACGGAAGTTTGTTGAAGCCGGATAAAAAGTATTGAAGCTTTGCGCTACCAGTCAGAGAAGGTGAGGGAAGCCCTGCTAGAAGTGAGAAGTAAAGCGACTGACCCTGTAGTGGCTGTTGAAGCCAACTCTCTTGCGGAAGAGATAGGTTCATTTAGGTTTCAGATTTGTTGTGTTGTCTGGTGTGACATTTTGTCTAAAATTAACATCACTAGCAAGCTTCTACAGTCAACCAACATGCAGCTTGATGTAGCTGTTAACCTTGTAAAAAAGAACAAAGGCGAACTTATCAGTTACCGAAAAACAGGCTTCTGTGATGCACAGACATCTGCTAAAGAAATTTGTGAGCGGATGAACACAGAAGCAGTGCTGAAAGAGAAGCGATTGCGTTCTACAAAAAGGCACTTTGCCTATGAGGCTGCAGATGAGCCGATATTGGATGCTATGAAGAGGCTGGAAGTGTCATTTTTTAATGCTGTAGTGGACTGTAGCATTCAGTCATTGGAGGATAGATTTAAGTCTCTAAGTGAGGTTAAAGACAACTTTGGAGTGCTGCTCAATTTTAGGGAGCTAGATCGAAAGGTCCGGAGGGAACAATGTGAGCTTCTTGGGGAAAAACTCTCTTGTGGAGAGGAGGCTGATATTGATGGTAGCGCACTGGCATTAGAGATGGAGAGTCTTCCTGAACTTCCCCAAACTATGATGACTGCCTTTGAGCTTCTCACATACCTCTCACAAAATGAGATGTGTGAGCTTTACCCAAATCTTTGGGTAGCTCTCAGGATTGCCTGCACTCTGCCTGTGACAGTTGCCTCAGCAGAGAGGAGCTTTTCCAAGCTCAAATTGATAAAAACATACTTGAGATCATCAATGGCCCAGGAAAGACTAAGTGGACTTGCAGTCATTAGTATTAATAACAAAGTTGGCCAAGCAATACCATACAATGATGTCATCAGTGACTTTGCCTCCAGAAAAGCTAGGAAGGAACGATTTTGAGGTCATTGTTGTACAATTGTCATTGTTGAACCCTTGCTGTTCTTATGTTTGCTTTCATTATTTAAGTATCTTTATTTTTGATTATATTAATGTTTGTCTATTTTGGTTTTATTTAAAAGATTGCACATTTAATGCACATTTGCAAATAATTTATTTTATATGTTTTGTGACAGTTTGTATTTAGAAGTTTTAATAAAAGAGTGAAGTATTGTAAGTATCGTTTATTTATTTATTTTGTATTAATACATAACCTCACTGTATTCGTTTATAATATTCTCTATAACATTATAGCGTGACATTTGTGTCAATAATCTTCTAGCATAGGTGATTCTGCGTGGTGGGAGGGGGGCCCCCAAATCAAATTCTGCTTAGGGCCCCCAAGAGGCTCGGGCCGGCACTGCTCCAGACTCTAAAGTTCAGGTCATTTATATGTAAAATAATCCAATCGCCCTCTTCCCAGACATTTCTAAGATACATTTGACATATTTAACATCAAAACAAATAAAACTGTTTACCTGAGATCGTCGATTCTGCGGATCCATCTCGGCTCGTCTTGATTGAATTGAATCGTCTTGATTGAACACATGAACATGTGCGGTTCAATATCAACCAATAAGATTCCATGTACGATGTTGCGTTTTCATTGGTCAGTCGTTGAAGCCTTTTCTGATTGGTTGTTGCTGTTTTGACAGCGTTTATGCCAAGAGCAAAGAGAAAGAAATCGAAGAGAAGAGTACTTGGGCATCGCGTGAACGCACGGGACACAGTCTAAGCACAAACACGCTTACTTTAAGCGAAGAGGAGAGATTCGCGATTGCAATGAACACGTTTTAAATGCAGGCATATTCTCTGGGCGAGCGCAGAGAAAATTCTTTCAAGAGCAGCGTGTATCTGAGAGCGCGCGCCCAGTTCCATGCGCGAGCAGAGGATTCGCTTCGGCGCATTATATTCATGCGAGCAGAGGGATTCGCGTCGGCGCATTATATTCCGCGCGCGAGCAGAGGGATTCGCGCTCGCGCATAACATTAATGTACTTTCGCGCTACAATAATGCGCTCTCGACATTTGACAGGGAAATAACGCCATATGTGTGTGAGAGCATTTCAGTTGTGTGTGTGAGTGTAATATTTTCAGTTGTATGTATGAGAGCATTTCAGTTGTGTGTGTGAGAGCATTTCAGTTGTGTGTGTGAGAGCATTTCAGTTGTATGTATGAGAGCGTTTCAGTTGTGTGTGTGAGAGCATTTCAGTTGTGTGTGTGAGAGCATTTCAGTTGTATGTATGAGAGCGTTTCAGTTGTGTGTGTGAGAGCGTTTCAGTTGTATGTATGAGAGCGTTTCAGTTGTGTGTGTGAGAGCGTTTCAGTTGTGTGTGTGAGAGCATTTCAGTTGTGTGTGTGAGAGCATTTCAGTTGTGTGTGTGAGCGTAATATTTTCAGTTGTATGTGTGAGAGCATTTCAGTTGTATGTATGAGAGCGTTTCAGTTGTGTGTGTGAGAGCGTTTCAGTTGTGTGTGTGAGAGCATTTCAGTTGTGTGTGTGAGAGCATTTCAGTTGTGTGTGTGAGAGCATTTCAGTTGTGTGTGTGAGCGTAATATTTTCAGTTGTATGTATGAGAGCGTTTCAGTTGTGTGTGTGAGAGCATTTCTGTTGTGTGTGTGAGCGTAATATTTTCAGTTGTATGTATGAGAGCGTTTCAGTTGTGTGTGTGAGAGCATTTCAGTTGTGTGTGTGAGAGCATTTCAGTTGTATGTATGAGAGCGTTTCAGTTGTGTGTGTGAGAGCGTTTCAGTTGTGTGTGTGACAGCATTTCAGTTGTGTGTGTGAGAGCATTTCAGTTGTGTGTGTGAGAGCATTTCAGTTGTGTGTGTGAGCGTAATATTTTCAGTTGTATATATGAGAGCGTTTCAGTTGTGTGTGTGAGAGCATTTCAGTTGTGTGTGTGAGAGCATTTCAGTTGTGTGTGTGAGCGTAATATTTTCCGTTGTATGTATGAGAGCGTTTCAGTTGTGTGTGTGAGAGCATTTCAGTTGTGTGTGTGAGAGCATTTCAGTTGTGTGTGTGAGCGTAATATTTTCAGTTGTATGTATGAGCGCGTTTCAGTTGTGTGTGTGAGAGCATTTCAGTTGTGTGTGTGAGAGCATTTCAGTTGTGTGTGTGAGCGTAATATTTTCAGTTGTATGTATGAGAGCGTTTCAGTTGTGTGTGTGAGAGCATTTCACTTGTATGTGTGTGAGCATTTCACTATAGTATGTGAATGAATTTGGTTTCATATGTGTATGTGAGAGGAAAAGTACATGTATGTGCATGCTAATTCTGAATAATGTCCCTAGGGGCACCTCATAATCAAAAGACATTATGTTTTTACAAGAGACTCATAGTACAAGAGAAAATTAAGTAGAATGGCTGAAAGATTGGGAGGGAAAGATCTTTTTTAGTCATAAGACTTCTCTTAGTTCTGGGGTAGCAGTTTTATTTTCAAAACAATTTCTGCCAATGTCTTGTGATCGTTTTGAAATAATAGAAGGTAGAGTTATTAAGTTAATAGCCAGGTTTGAAAATATCACAATGGAATTGATTAATGTCTATGCACCTGTTAAACCTGTTGAAAGAATGTTATTTTTGGAAGCATTGGGTGAAAATCTTAAACAGTGCGATATGGAAAACATTTTTATACTTGCTGGTGATTTTAATTGTACGTGTTATGATATTGACAGAAATCATATTGAACCACATATGGCTTCAAGACGTAAATTGTTAAATATCATTAAAACCTACCAACTTTGTGATGTTTGGAGGAACTTTCATTTTAAAGATAGGCAATACACTTGGGCTCATGTAAAAGACAATTGTGTTTCATTAGCACGATTGGATTACTTTTATTGTCTTAAACATCAAGTACAGTTTTTTAAGTCTTGCTCTATTTTTCCTGTTGGTTTTTCTGACCACTCAATGGTGGAAGCTAGTGTGTTTATTAAATCTGTTAAGCAAAAGTGTCACGTGTGACCTTGTCCTGTTTTAGTGTTTCCCCTTTGTCTTCCATTTTTGATACTTTCTTCACTCCTTAGTTTTCACTTTTGAACCTTCTGTACCTCCATAGTCTTGTTAGCCATCGTGTTCATTGTTCATTGTTTTCACCTGTCCTTGTTAGTCTCTCATTGGTTTCTGTTTATCACCTTATCATGTCATTTTGAGTTCTGGTTGTTTATTGGTCCTGTCTTGTATTTATACCCTGCCTGTTTGTTCACTCCCTGTCGATCGTTGTATGTTAGTTATTGTTAGTGCATGTTTGTTATGGTGTGTTTGCTAGCCTCCTCTGTGTTACCTTCCCGAGTTCCCAGTTTATGTCTATTTCCCCATCGTGGGTTTTCCTTTGTGTTTGTTCATTTAAATAAAGTTACTGCTTGTGGATCCTCAACCCTCGTCTCCCTCGTTGTCCCTGCACATTTGTTACAGAAAGAGTGCATATTGGCATTTTAACACTGCTTTAATTGAGGATGCTGCTTTTGGAAAATGTTTTCTTTTGGATGGGATGGAGAAGCCAAAAGCCCAATTTCACTTCAATACAGCAATGGTGGGATATTGGGAAATTAAAGATAGAAAAACTATGTAATCAGTATACTTCTAATGTCACAGGGGACACTCTTCAAAATATTAGGAATTTGGAAATGGATATTTTGGAACTCCAAGGGTTATGTGGAGCTCATGGAGATCCGGGCCAAATTCGGACTCTTAAGGAAAAAAAAGCTGCACTAGCTGATCTGTTGGACACTAGAGCTAAAGGGGCTTTAGTTAGGTCCAGGTTTCAGAGTATTTCTGAAATGGATGCCCCGTCCCGATTCTTCTTTAGTCTGGAAAAGAAAAATGGTCAAAAAAAGAGTATTCAATGTTTACGGTCTGTGGATGGGAAAGATCTGACTGGGGACGCTGACATTCGGAAAAGGGCTGTTAGCCTCTATAGGGAGCTGTATGCCTGTGAATGTGGAGAGGACCAGTCAACAAATCACCTCCTTTCAGATCTTCCACAGATGACTGAGGAGTCGTGTGCTGGTCTTGTGCATCTTTTGACAGCTGATGAACTTTTTAAGGCATTGCAAAGCATGAAAAATGGCAAAGCACCAGGTCTATTTTATCGTGGTTAAAATGAAGTCACTTAGCCATGATGAAATTGTTTTGTTGGCAGTAAACAACTTTTCATCTGAGTGGATTGAGGAATCCAAGCGGCTTTTGTTTGAGGTATGCCCGAATACTACGCTACGCTGTATCGGACATAAAGGCCCACAGAAGGATGTGAATAATATTAAGGCCTGTCTGAAGGTTCTAAATGAGTGCGGTGAAAGTATTCCGCGGTTTGTTTCACATTACTTGGATGAACTGCCACCTGTCGGGTTTGGCAATATGGATGCCTCGGCGTTGCTTAGTCGAGTGGAGCAGCTGAGCCAAGAAGTCTTTGGCTTGAGGAGGGCATTGGAAATACAGGCAGAAGTAAGTGAGAATTTGAGGGCAATTGTTGCGACCATTGATCACAGAGTGACAGCGGTGGAGACGCACCGCACATCTGACTGCGGCCCTGGGGCTGCCGGCGCCGCACGAGGAGGGGTGCCGGGGCTGACAGGCCCTGATCGACAGGAGACAACAACGTATCCCGCTGGGAAGTATCGTCTCGGTCTGGACCCCGAGATCGCCAGCACCTCACGCGGGGGTGAGAAGGGGCTGGAGGGCTGCGCTCAACAGCATGAGCTCCTGGATGTAGCAGTAACATCGCCACGATCACAACTACTGGCCTCACAGTGGAGCGTTGTTGTGAAAGAAGGTCGCAAAAAGTCGGGGACCCTTAAAGGAACTGTGCCTCGAAAACCACACAACAAGCAAGCTTACTCGAAACGTCAGCAGAGGAATGTGGGAATAATTGGAACTGGTACTGAGAGCAACATTGGCGTGGTGAAAACAAAGCTGGTGAGCGTGTTTGCCACTAGGTTTTCTCCCACGCTGGATGAAGACATGCTACGTGGCTATCTATCTGAGAAATTGGAGAATGGATCAGTGACGTGTCGAAAGATCGAGTCGACCCGCAGCAGGTATGGCTCATTTCACATCACTGCTGAATGTAACAATGTTGCTGATATGTACGATCCAAAACTCTGGCCCGATGGGACTTATGTTCGCCGTTATTATGAGGCCCGTGGCCCTAAGGTAGTTAATGAGGGGGGAGATGAATTGGATGGTCATGGTACATCTGCAGCTCGACATGAGAGCCAGTCTGCATAGTGGCTGCTATGTAATGTAATAATAGGCTATATGAACGTCTGTGTCGTGTCTTATAATGTGCGTGGGCTTCGTGTTGGCCACAGTGAAACTGATAAATCATGCCGTGTTGTTGTGGACAAATTAATGGAGACATGTGACATTTTGTGTGTCCAGGAGACGTTCCTGGCTAAACAAGACCTGGAAAGACTAAATTCTATGTATAGGGATTTTCATGGGGCAGGTGAGTCAACAACTGACCTAAGTGCTAAAGTTGTCCGGGGGAGAATTCCAGGAGGGGTAGCCACTATGTGGAATAAAAAATATGACTAGTTGGTTAATGTTATAAGATTGGGTGTTGATTGGGCTATTGGGCTTGAGCTGTGTTGCAATGATAGGAAGATAATCATTTTGAATGTATATATGCCATACGAGTGCATACAAAATGAGGATGAGTACCTCAGTAGATTGGCATTTATCATGTCCTTTATACAGGACCATTCTTCTACCTGCATCTATGTCGTTGGTGACATGAATGCTGATGTAATTGATGCCAACTCTTTATTTGGTAATCATTTAATGCAGTTTTGTACAGACAGTGGATTGATTTTATCTAGCAAGGCACTATTGCCAAATGATAGTTATACTTATATCAGCGAGGCTTGGCACTCCACTTCCTGGCTAGACCACTGCTTTTGTACAGTGGATGCCCATGACTCCATCGATATGATGAATATTGATTATGATCTGGCTACAACGGACCATATACCCTTTCTTATGGTGTTGAATATAGACCATTTACCGGTGTTGTTGCCTGTGGATAATGGCATTGATGTAAGGAAAATAAGTTGGTCAAAATTGTCTGAGAAAGATCTTAATAAATATGTCAATCATTCTGATGCTTTGTTGGGTGGTATTAAGCTCCCACAAAATGCCTTATTATGTCGGGAGATGAACTGTAAGAATGTACAACACTGTAAGGATTTATGTACCCTGTATGAAGCTATTGTGGAGTCTCTCAGTATCTCGAGCAGGCCGCTATATAAATATAGGACAAAAGTGTGCAATACTAAGCCAGGTTGGAAGGATCATGTAGAAGAGCTCCATGCAGAGGCCCGATATGCCTATAAAAAATGGGCTGAGTCAGGCAAAAGCAGACATGGCCCCTTGTTTGAAAACAAGAAATGCACTAATGCCAGATTTAAGTATGCACTTCGCTATATTAAAAGGAATGAAAACACTATGAGGTCTGATTCACTGGCATGGAAGCTGCAAAAAAATAATGTTAGTGACTTCTGGAAAGAAATAAAAACTATTAATAATTGCAAAACATCTCTTCCATCTAATATAGATGGAGTGAGTGGTCCTGATGACATTTCACAGTTATGGCGGAAACAATATTATGAACTGTTAAACTGTGTAAAAAGTTATCCATTCCAAGTGAATAATGTAGAGTTTAATGATGATGTTGCTGTCACTTCTGCTGAAGTCTATGAAGCAATATTGAAGTTAAGAGATAATAGGGCCTGTGGACTGGATGATATTACAGCTGAACATCTTAAACTTGCTAGTAAGAAATTGTGTCCTTTGGTGGCTATGTGCTACACAGGTTTTCTTGTTCATGGAGAGTTACCTGATTCTATGCTCTCTGTTGTGCTAGTACCAGTTATTAAAGATAAAGTGGGGAAGCTGAACTGCTCTGATAATTACAGACCAATAGCTTTGGCCAGTGTTATGTCCAAAGTGCTGGAGACAGTTATATTGTGTAGACTTGAGAGGTATGTTCTGTCTATTGATAACCAGTTTGGTTTTAAACAAAATCATGGCACTGATTTCTGTATTTTTGCACTGAAAGAAATTTTAGATAAATATAATAGGCAAAATTCCACAATGTTCTTGTGTTTCATTGATGCTTCTAAAGCGTTTGATCGTGTTAATCATGAGAAATTATTTTTGAAATTGTCCAAAAGTGGGGTCCCTGGTTTTTTAATTAGAATCTTGGTGTATTGGTACTCGCATCAGACGATGAGAGTGAGATGGGGGAATGTAACATCTGTTCCCTTCCAAGTGACCAATGGTGTTCGTCAGGGAGGAATTCTGTCTCCTTTTCTTTTTAATATGTATATGAATGAGTTGTCCTTGATTTTAAACGCATGTGGTACAGGCTGTAGGGTTGGTGACTTATTAATTAATCACCTTATGTACGCAGATGATTTGGTCATCTTTAGCCCATATAGTGCTGGTCTCCAACAGCTTTTGAGAGTATGCACACAATATGGTGTTGATTTTGATATAAAATATAATGCTAAAAAGAGTAAGATCATGATTGTCAGAAGTAGAGAAGACAGACAGTCAACCTTCCCTGACTTCTATCTGTCTGGCGCTGCACTTATGGTGTGTAGTGAGATTACATATTTGGGCCATATTATTGCAAGTGATCTTTCTGATGATAAGGATATCTATAGGCAGCGTCGGAAGCTGTATGCTCAAGCGAATATGCTGTGTCGTAAGTTTAGCATGTGCTCGGTATCTGTGAAGATCTTACTCTTTAAAGCGTTTTGTACACCTTTGTATACGGCCTACCTGTGGTGTCGTTATAAGCAAAGCAGCATTAGAAAACTTATAGTGGCTTATAATGACAGCATGAGGCTGCTGCTGAGAGCTCCGAGAAGCTCCAGTGCAAGCCATATGTTTGTCAGTATCGGGGTACCTACCTGCTCTGCTGTCTTACGTAACCTTATGTATAAATTTATGTGTAGGGTATCTGAGTCAGAAAATGACTTAATTAATGTTTTGGCTAACCCTGTACGTAGTTCTGTCAGATTTTCTTCCAGACTGTGGAACCATTGGCGAACATGTCTGTATATTATTCACTGAACATTATGGAAGACTTTGTATTTTTGTATATGTATGTATGTATATATGTATGTATGTGTGTTAGTATGTGTATGTATGTAGATTTATATATGTGTGTGTATATATATATATATGTGTATATATATATGTATATATATATATATATATATATATATATATATTTTTTTTTGTGTATGTTTTTATTGTGATATGGATCCTCCTGGGTCTGAAATAAAGTTTTCTTCTTCTAGATGGGCTGCCTGTGGAATTTTATAAGGCATACTGGTACTTCTTGGGAGAAGACTTGCTTGCAGTATTAAGTAGCAGTCTGTCTGAAGGGCGACTGCCAATAAGCTGCAGGAGAGCAGTCTTAACTCTGCTTCCGAAGAAAGGTGACCTCAAAGAGGTTAAGAATTGGAGACCAGTGTCTTTGTTATGCACCGATTACAAGATTCTGTCAAAAACTTTGGCCAACAGACTGAGGGAGGTTTTGGGGCAGGTGATCCATATAGATCAGTCTTATTGTGTACCCAACAGATCAATAGTGGACAACATATCTTTGATTCAAGATGTTCTGGAAGTCTCTAGACTCTTTGATCAAAAGGTTGGTCTGATTTCTCTGGACCAGGAAAAGGCTTTTGACCGGGTGGAACATCAGTTTTTATGGCATACTCTTAAGGCATTTGGTTTCCCCCCTGAGTTTATTACTATGATTAAAGTGCTCTATGGTGACATTAAAAGTATATTGAAAGTCAATGGTGGTTTAGGTAGTCCTTTTAAAATTCGAAGAGGTATAAGACAAGGTTGTGCCCTATCAGGTATGCTGTATTCGATAACTTTAGAACCAATGTTAAATAAAATCAGAGCAGAGTTAGATGGTTTTGATTGTGAAAATCTCTTTCCACCGATAAAACTGTCAGCATATGCTGATGATATAATGGTTTTGATTAGTGGGCAGAATGATATTAATAAGCTAGTGGATATTGTTAATAGGTATGGGAAATTTTTTTCTGCAAAAGTGAATTGGGCCAAAAGTGCAGCATATTTAGTTGGAGAGTGGAAGGAGGAAAAACTGTTTTTGCCAGGTGGAATGAGCTGGTCACAGGGTGGTTTAAAATACCTTGGAATCTTCATAGGCGATAAATCAACTAATAAGAAAAATTGGGAGAATGTGTGTGAAAATTTTGAAGGAAGATTAGAAAGGTGGAAATGGATATTGTCTAAAATGTATTTTAGGGGAAGGGCTCTGATCATTAACAATCTGGTAGCCTCCTCATTATGTTTATCTGTTTCAGAGCCTCCTGTTGGGCTTCTTGAAAAAATACAAGTCAAAATGACAAACTTTTTTTGGGATAAATTGCATTGGGTGCCGAGGGCTGTGTTGTATCTTCAGAAGGAAGAAGGTGGTCAAGGTATTGTAGACCTCAAGAGTAGAAAAGCAACCTTTAGGCTGCAATTTGTTCAGAGATTCTTATATAAATCAAATGTAGTGTGGGCTGGATTAACTTCTTGCCTTTTAGGTAAGGTTGGTGAGGGGGGCTTTGGAAAAAATATTTTTTGGACGGACTGCACTAAATTTGATTTTGGGTTTATTTCTCCTTTTATGAAAGTGTGAGAAAAGCTTGGTGTGTGGTACAAATCAAAAGATCCTAGCCCTACAAGTCTTTACAATGGTTTTTAGAAGAACCTCTGATTAATGGTGCACGTTTGGATTTATGTGATGATACAACACCGTGGTTAAAACAGGTTTTGACAAATGCTAAGATTGTGAAAATGAAGGGCCTAATGGAAGTGGCTGGTAAGACTTTGGACAATGCTGATGCATTTGCACAGAAACTGGGCATAAGATCAACAAGGACAATTCATCTTCTGTTGAAAAAATTTCGAGAGACAAGGAGTAAAGAAGATTGGACTTTTTTATCGTTACGAACTGTCCCAAATGAAATGGATCGCTTTCCAAGTATGGTTATACCTAAGACTGTTTTAGAAATGGAGAATTCTTCAGCCACCCCAAAGATTTTAAGAGATATTGTCTTTGATACAATGGGGGGCACGAGTTTATATCAAGTGTGTGTACGAGCGATAAATAAAGACAAATTACAACGTGTGGATATGCCATGGAGAAGCCACTTAAATGTTGAGGTTCAAATTAAGCCTGTTTGGGGTTCAATTTACAAGCCACCATTGACTAAAAAAGTTGGAGATCTGCAGTGGTGAGTATTACATGGCATTATTGCAGTTAATGCTTTTATTTCAATCTTGAACCCAACTGTGCAAGATAAATGCCCTTTTTGTACTGACAGAGAAACAATTTTTCACTGTTTTACCCATTGTGAGAGACAGAAATCTCTTTTTGTCTTATTGGAAACTTTGTTTTCTTCTGTCAATGAGAGGTTTACAATGTCGGTGTATATTTTTGGTTTTGAATATTGTAAAAAAAAGAAGAGGAAAGGACTGTTGTTAAACTTCATTTTAGGACAAGCAAAAATGGCTACATATGTTAGTAGAAGATATAAGATTCTTTAAGATTCAAATTGTGTAGTTGAATTGTGTTTCAAAAAGCTTATAAAAGCCAGAGTAAGGCATGATTTTATTTTTTATCTATCTATGAAGAATGTGGAAAAGTTTGAAGACATTTGGAGTGTAGAAAAATTGCTGTATTGGGTGGATAATGATGTGTTGTCTTTTCCCGAGATTATGGGATAATCTAATGAAGGTTTTTGTAATCTTTTTTTAGAATTTTTTTTTAATAAAGGTGTTATAAAATTAAAAAAAAAAAACTTCTCTCTCTCTCTCTCTCTCTCTCTCTCTGTCCCGCTCTCTCTCTCTCTCTCTCTCTCTCTCTCTCTCTCTCTCTCTCTCTCTCTCTCTCTCTCTCTGAATAAATAAATTGCATCACAGACAAATGGTTTCATATTATTATTATAGAAATGGCTGGCGAGATAAAATAACTTTCTCTTTATAGCAATAATAAATGTATTTTCTTAATTTCTCCAGTACCGACAGCAGAACCGATAACGTCCGAGCTTACCAAAGCCAGTCCTTCAATAGCCTATAGTGCGTTGGTATCTTTTTTATTACTTATTTCTCTGCATTGAGTGACAACCCTCTCAAATATAAGGCACACAAACAGAACAAATAAAAGTCTCAGATTCACTGTCTGTAATTGCAAAATTCTTGCTTAATGTGAAGAATTGCTTATTGTGACATGATAGCAACCCTTCTGCTGTGATAATGCAACTTCAACTACGCTATCAATATCCAAAGTAGCCGAACGTCATGTCGCCTATCGCGGTTGTCGCGTTTTTTCTTGAAGTTGGCAGTAACATATCAAAAGTTTTTAATTAAATATAAAGAAGTTATACAAATTTAATCCTTACTGTTTTCTCCAAGGAACTTAACCTTCCTCACTCTGCTGGAAAATGACTCTAGGGGCAGCGTGCGTCCAACACGTGTTCCACAACAACACTAGGCTGCCCACAGATGCGCCTGCCTAATAATCGGCTTGATATACTTGGATATTGGCCGATGCCGATTATGTTAAAAATGCAAAAAATCGGCCGATTAATCGGTAATCCATATGATCCAGTCGCTCAATGAAGGTCTTCTGAAGCAAACCGCTGCGTGTTTGTAAGAAACTAATAAATAATGAAGATGTTTTTAACTACTTGAAACTCTTCCGGTTAAATCTTCTATGCTCATGTACAGGACGTGATGTCACGTCATGTGACACAAATATATATTTAAAATCAGAAGTAATTATATATATATATATATATATATATTTGGGTCACATGACATCACGTCCTCCTGAGCCATAATACATGCTCCATTCTCGGGAACGTGTCCGGCGACTCTGTACACCGATCAAACCCTGACCTGTGAGGATACCAGTGTGCACACATGGGATAAAGATCAGTTTCCTGAGGAGGTGACGTAATCTCAGCACCCCTCATAATGTCGCGCTTTTGACCGAGCTATATATATATATATATATATATATATACTGTATATTAGGGATGTCAATTTAACACTTTATTTCAGTGCGATTAATTACAAAGGTCAAAAACATCTGACTCAGAAATACAATTAAAAGCAGCGCAGTGAAACACAATATCACATTCTGTGTGAAACAGCCTTTAATTATGTCACTGAAATCAGCGAGACGTGATGCAAAGGAGGAAAACGTCAGTCTACAAAGACAAAAAACCATTCCCAGACAGAATACAAGAAAAACGACCCCTAAATCTGCCAATTCAGTTGCTCAGTATAGATTGTGCTGTGACACGCTTATGATGCTGATATCGTATTAAAACACACAATATTGACTTATAAAGGCACTTTTTGTGTTGTAACAATAATGCAATGTGCTTGAATTATTTATTTGGAGTTTTCTCAGCAATGAATGCGCACAATTAATTGTGATTAATCTGAATAATTAATCGGCATGTCATGTAATTGATTACAAATTGTAATAAATTGACAGCTGTAATATATATATATATATATACACACACACATTTATGTTGTGTATGTCATGATTAATTTCATATAGGATGTAAATCGTGCCAAATAAAAGATGCGGATCATCCGCTGTGGTGACCCCTGATGAGAGCAGCCGAAAGAAGAAGATACACACTCAAATCAAATCACAACACGATCAGCAAACACACATGACAGATACAAAATGACATCACACACCTCTGCTAGCATCAAACCTCATTGATTCTCAGTGACGTCATGATGTCATAACATTAGCTTTGATTTAATGGCAGTATTCTCGTATCTGTGTATGCAAGTTAGAATGAGTGTCATGATTTGATTTGATAGTAAATAATGACTTATTAAAATATAAGTTCATCATATAAAATTATTGTGTTGCTTCAACACTTCTGATTTGAGTCACATGGAGAACATGAATGTTTTGATTTGTTGCTTTTGATTACAAGGACAAAAACATCTGAGCTCAAATATCTTCATTTATCTTCTGAAGATGACCAAAAGTCATGCAGGTTTGGAACAACATGAGGGTGAGTTAAATGATTCATTTTGGGTGGACTATTCCTTTAAATCAATATTTGCTCTGAAATGAAAATAAATAATTGATGAATTTAAGCCCTAATGAAATATGGGGAAATAAGTTCACACATTGGATCTCGTCTCTCCTGAGATGTCATGTGAGGATTTTATTGATGTGTCCACCATGTTGGATTTCAGCATCATATACTGGCTGTGCAGATTACAAAATAACTGTGTCCCATGAACTTCAATGAAACTAGAGTGTTTTCAGCGTAATGACAAAAGTTGAGTTGAATTCTTCTTACATTGATGCAGATTTACAATATATTTAGTTTTATTTATTAATTTATATTTTTCAATATGTCTGAATTCCTGCGACATGTTTAAACACACTGAATCTCCATCTGTCCTGATGATTGGAGACAACAATCAGTGCTTTCAAACCTTTGTTGTGATAAACGGAGAAGCACTCGAGTAAAACACATTACTGCAGCAGTAGATGATCAGTGTGTGTGTGTGTGTGTGTGTGTGCAGCAGTAGATGTTCAGTGTGTGTGTGTGTGTGTGTGTGTGTGTGTGTGTGTGTGTGTGCAGCAGTAGATGTTCAGTGTGTGTGTGTGTGTGTGTGTGTGTGCAGCAGTAGATGTTCAGTGTGTGTGTGTGTGTGTGCAGCAGTAGATGTTCAGTGTCTGTGTGTGTGTGTGTGTGTGTGCAGCAGTAGATGTTCAGTGTCTGTGTGTGTGTGTGTGTGTGCAGCAGTAGATGTTCAGTGTGTGTGTGTGTGTGTGTGCAGCAGTAGATGTTCAGTGTGTGTGTGTGTGTGTGTGTGTGCAGCAGTAGATGTTCAGTGTGTGTGTGTGTGTGTGTGTGTGTGTGTGTGTGCAGCAGTAGATGTTCAGTGTCTGTGTGTGTGTGTGTGTGCAGCAGTAGATGTTCAGTGTGTGTGTGTGTGTGTGTGTGTGTGTGTGTGTGTGCAGCAGTAGATGTTCAGTGTGTGTGTGCAGCAGTAGATGTTCAGTGTGTGTGTGTGTGTGTGCAGCAGTAGATGTTCAGTGTGTGTGTGTGTGTGTGTGTGTGTGTGTGTGTGTGTGTGTGTGTGTGTGCAGCAGTAGATGTTCAGTGTGTGTGTGCAGCAGTAGATGTTCAGTGTGTGTGTGTGTGTGTGCAGCAGTAGATGTTCAGTGTCTGTGTGTGTGTGCAGCAGTAGATGTTCAGTGTGTGTGTTTCAATGAATGTTTACCAGTTTATTATTACTGTAGCCTGTGTTACTATAATCATTGTGTGTGTGTGTGTGTGTGTGTGTGTGTGTGTGTGTGCAGTAGATGTTTTAATGCATTCTACATCTTTAATGTCAATTTTCCCAAACCGTGTTCCCCAGTGTGAATATTGTACAGATTGTGGTGTACGGACTTCCTGGAAATGAATCCCCGCAATAAGGATTGTGAGAGCAACATTTCTCACACATCTGTCTAAACTTCTTAAACTGCTGTAGATGTTCACATTTAATGTATTCTGCACCTCCAGTACCAATATTCCCAAACCGTGTTCACCGGTGTGGACTTTTAGTTTGTGCTGCAGGTGACGGTAAAAAAAGTTTGTGATGGTAAAAAAAAAGAAAGAAAATGTTCTGAAAATGTTCTGAAATTATTCTGACTTTGATCACAACTTCTAATAATTTTGTTTTATTTTAAATTTTGACAGCGGCGGGGTTAAGAGGGAAGACGTATTTTTGTATGTAGATGTCATGAAGTGATGGTCCGAGGTTTGTTATGTTCATATCATTCACTAATTTGAGTTGTTCTGACAGACAATAACTTCACAAGTTGATCCTGAAAGTCATTTTGACTCCAAATAACACTTAAATGTTTGTTGTTCTCCGTCTGAATCGCTCGTTTCGGTAGTTTTTACATTGTGTCTCGAGACCAGAAACACAAAACAGGCAATTACAATCATCATGTGTCGTCCAGTAGTTGCTCAGGAAAACTGTGGATCTGCTGATGATGCATATGATTATAATATAACAGATGATCACTCACCGATGACAGTAAATGACACTTCATTACTCCAGGAAGTGCTGAATTGTGTAGATGTTCTGATAGCGATACACTTGCATTTACTGTATCTGCTGTCCATTAGAGTAAACTTGAACTCTTTCTTATTAGAGTCTTGAACATCATCATCATCACACTGAAATCTGTATCTCCAGTCTGTCTCTTCTGTCCCCTGTATGTCACATGTGAGAGTGACAGTCTCTCCTCTGAATATCGGTGATGTTTCAGGATTTACAGTCAGAACAGGTTTATCTGTAAGAACCAGAAACAAACACACAACTCTCACTTTACAAAACACACATGTTGATTTATAACTTAAAGGAATATTCTGGGTTTAATACAAGTTCAGCTCAATCGATGCATTTGAGGAATAATATTGATTACCACAAAAAATCATTTTGGCTCGTCCCTCCTTTTATTTAATAAAAGCAAAACTGAAGATGACAGTGAGACACTTACAATGGAAGTAAATGGGGGTCAATCTGTAAACAATAAAATACTCTCAGTTTCAGAAGTATAGACACACGACATAAACAATATCTGTGTAAACATGATTTTACTGTGATAAAACATTTATTTACCGCATCTGTGTAAAGTTATAAAACTTCATTGCCATGACGATATAATGTCAACAAACCTAAAATCCCTAAAATGACTGTAAAAGTGATGATGAAACTAATTTACATCTTAAATAATGGATGAATTTTAAAAGAATAATTAATGTGTGTTTTTTACATTTTAAGCTTCACATTTCAACCCCATTGACTTCCATTGTAAGTGACTCACTGTAACCTCGATTTCTTAAAGAAAATGAGATGCGAGTCAAAATAGTTTTTGTGGTTATCAACATTACGCTACAAATTCTGTCAATTGAGATTAAATTGTATTAAACCCAGAATATTCTCTCAATTTCTAGTCTAGTCTTTTTTCTTTTTCTGAGTGTAATCAATCAAACTGGAAAACTGCAAATCCATTAAGATCCTTTTGAATTATTACATCTACACATTTATTTGGTGCATTTGATTATAATGTAACAGACGATCACTCACCGATGACATTAAGAATGACATCATCACTCCAATCAGAGGAGAACGGCCTTGATGTTCTGGTACCTCGAC
Organism: Xyrauchen texanus; assembly: GCF_025860055.1. NCBI lineage: Eukaryota > Metazoa > Chordata > Actinopteri > Cypriniformes > Catostomidae > Xyrauchen > Xyrauchen texanus. The sequence continues at coordinate 64,527,911 of NC_068276.1, read as the reverse complement.
ACTTACATTTCTGCTTGTTTCGTACACTAATATTGTTAATGACATATGTCATCTTATTAAAGTTTTGAACATCACGACCATCACAAAACCATCCGTATGTCCAGTCTGTCTCTTCTGTCCCCTGTACGTCACATGTGAGAGTGACAGTCTCTCCACTGAATATCGGTGATGTTTCAGGATTTACAGTCAGAACAGATTTATCTGTAAGAACCAGAAACAAACACACAACTCTCACTTTACAAACACACATGAGTTTCTGCTTTAAGTTCATGTGTATAAAGTGTTTGACAGTGAAATGAAATTGATGGTTTAATTGGGATCAGTGTTCAGTTGACATATGGTGGTCAGTTCTATGTTACATATATTCATCACATTTACTCACATTTCAGGAACGTTTTAATGACAAAAAAAAGCTTTTTTATGTATTTTTAATTCCTCTCACTACTTTCCCAAAGTGTTGTTGTTGTTTTCATGTTTAGAGACGATATTTATTAGATCAGTCACACATATGACAGTAATGTTGAGATCATGTCTCAGTTTCATCAATCACACATTGACATTCATCTCATGAACTCTAAAACATATTTAATATCTGTCGCTCGACTCCACTGTAACAGGTCACATATAATCATGACTGAGACATCCGATGTCTCACACTCAAACTCTATTTTAATATGAAAAACAAATTCTATGCAGTGATTTCATCATGGATGTTTCAGACACAAGAATCTATTGAAGTGTATTTCTATATTGTTTGAGTCACTGCTGCAGATGATGAACACAAGAGACTTTATGTCAGTATAAACACATCAGAGGAGTAAAAGCAGCATCAGTCCTGTGTTCAACACATTATTGATCATGAGTGTATCAGACTCAGTCATGTGTTCAAGACATTATTGATCATGAGTGTATCAGACTCAGTCGTGTGTTCAACACATTATTGATCATGAGTGTATCAGACTCAGTCGTGTGTTCAAGACATTATTGATCATGAGTGTATCAGACTCAGTCGTGTGTTCATGACATTATTGATCATGAGTGTATCAGACTCAGTCGTGTGTTCAAGACATTATTGATCATGAGTGTATCAGACTCAGTCATGTGTTCAAGACATTATTGATCATGAGTGTATCAGACTCAGTCATGTGTTCAAGACATTATTGATCATGAGTGTATCAGACTCAGTCGTGTGTTCAAGACATTATTGATCATGAGTGTATCAGACTCAGTCATGTGTTCAAGACATTATTGATCATGAGTGTATCAGTCTCAGTCGTGTGTTCAAGACATTATTGATCATGAGTGTATCAGACTCAGTCATGTGTTCAACACATTATTGATCACGAGTGTATCAGACTCAGTCGTGTGTTCAACACATTATTGATCATGAGTGTATCAGACTCAGTCGTGTGTTCAACACATTATTGATCACGAGTGTATCAGACTCAGTCGTGTGTTCAACACATTATTGATCATGAGTGTATCAGACTCAGTCGTGTGTTCAAGACATTATTGATCATGAGTGTATCAGACTCAGTCGTGTGTTCAAGACATTATTGATCATGAGTGTATCAGACTCAGTCGTGTGTTCAAGACATTATTGATCATCAGTGTATCAGACTCAGTCGTGTGTTCAAGACATTATTGATCACGAGTGTATCAGACTCAGTCGTGTGTTCAACACATTATTGATCATGAGTGTATCAGACTCAGTCGTGTGTTCAACACATTATTGATCACGAGTGTATCAGACTCAGTCGTGTGTTCAACACATTATTGATCATGAGTGTATCAGACTCAGTCGTGTGTTCAAGACATTATTGATCATGAGTGTATCAGACTCAGTCGTGTGTTCAAGACATTATTGATCATGAGTGTATCAGACTCAGTCGTGTGTTCAAGACATTATTGATCATGAGTGTATCAGACTGCAGTTCCAGATTGTGATTTATAACTTAAAGGAATATTCTGGATTTAATACAAGTTCAGATCAATCATGGTGTTCAAGCCACAATAAAGCAAGACACCTTGATTTCAAACTTGAAACTAAATTGTTTATTTATTTTAAGTAAAAATGAAATTGTAAAAACAGGAATTTCATTGTCTGGAGAAATACATCATGTTTTTGTATTATTTTATGTTTTAATCACAGAGTCTGCAGAGTTGCCTTCACAATGAACTGTTCTGTGGAAATAAAGTGAACTGAGTCTTAGGCCTCAGTACAAACAGTGTGTCATAAATGCACATTGACGGCTTTTCTGTCATCAGTTCTTAAAGGTTCAGTATGTAAGATTCAGAAACCTGTGTTATTAGTGACACCTGTGGCCGTTAAGTGAACTGCAGCAGCTCCTGTTGCTCGTGATCACGCACACACTCAATAGAGACACGAGCATCGACCAAAACAATGACGTAATGTACAAAGAGACTGAACGTGATTCACCGACATCATGTTGACAGATATTAACATAACTTTTAATTTTAAACTTTTTAATTTTAATTTACACAGTTATGATTGTTTTACTACAAACTTTGAGACTGTATATTATATTTGACTCTCCAGTGCTGGAACAGGATAAGGGTTAAGATGACAGGATAAAACTAAGTGTGGATATAGATATCAATCTCATGAGTGGCTTCAATGACATCATCTTAAAGGTGCAAATCAGTTTTCTGAGGGTTGTTCCCCCCTAAAATATCATTAAAATATGTGTATTGTAAATAATATAATGATATTCTTAAAATAATTATTTAAGAAATAAAATAATACAAATGCAAACGGGGCAACAACAAAAACCCATTGGTGTCCCCTTCAAAAATTGCTCTTGAGAATTGTTATGTTTATTGTCCCCCCCAACATTTTGATGAAATTTTCGCCCCTGACTCTGGGATTAAATGAATCTGACTACAAATACTGAATTTCAACAATGAAATCTGTAACTGCAAACTATTGTATTTGAATGATGCTGCTGGATAGAGGCAGTCCAAGACCACATATTAAAATAATAAAATACTGAAACTTTCAGAAAATCAGAAATGTCCTGACCAACATTTGAGCAATTTTACCTCAGAAAATAGTTGAACTTTATACTATGTTTAATTTGAATGATTATTAAAGTTTATTAGTGTCATTGTTCATGTATAAATTGTTGTCGTACGTCTTCTGAAGCATAAATGATGTTTTCATGGGGCACATATTACCTTCCTCACTGCTGTTCAGGATGCACCAATCACAGTCTTTTATTGAATATAGATAATCATTTTAAAATTATTATTATTTTAATATTGAAGCAAGCAAATATTTAGTATTGTAGGGCAGATAAATAGGAAATTAAACTTATTATATGAGGAAGTAATGCTATTAAACGTGTTATATGACAAAATGATGTTATTTTGTCTACAGTATATTACCAGACGGATTTTCTCACATTTTTATTTAATACAAACACTTTGTACATTATCCTCTTTGCAAAACAAACGCTCTCTTCGAGCGGTAGTGGTCCACGGGTAGCTCACAGGGAGAGTGGAGAAGCGACAACAGGCAGTGGGTCTCTCCCAAGGCAGAGGGTAGCTGTAGAGTACCAGTCGCTCGTGGCGTCAGGTAACTGGGCACAGAGATGGTCATTAGTGGGGAACAGTATAGTTACAACAGGACAGGACTCTGGACAGAGACAAATAAGGCTGTAGTTGCTTCTTAGTGATAGTATAACTGAGAGAGAATCCGACAGAGAATGTAGTGAGAGCAAGGAGGGAAATAGAGAGCTAATCAGAGGAAAGAGGGAACAGGTGGATTAATGAGGAACTCAGGGAAGATGAGAAACAGCTGGGAGCGGAGGAAAGGAGAGGGAAAGTAACATAGAACGACCAACAGAGGGAGACAGAGTAGAGGGAAAGAACAGAAGTGAGACATAACATGACAGGGAGGTTGATGAAGGGGCGATGAAGTGATGAGCCTTGACACACCTGATTGTAGGAGAGGAGAACTTGGTAATAAGTCGCTGTGATGAAGGAGCGAGGAGCCCGGAATGGCGATAGCTGGAAGGTAATGCTGAGGCACTTTGAGGAAGGAGCGTTGAACATGCCGGAGCGTTGTAGAGGAGATAATCGTCGTACGTTTACTGGAACGAAGGAGCGATGAGCGTTAGATGGAAGCCAGGAAACGTCTTGGAGAAGGAGCAGGTAAGTGAATCTATGTTCACGTGTGAGATCAGACAAAGAGTGAACGGAGAGTGGAGCTTTTATGTTGTGACGCAGATTGATGAGGGAACAGGTTTCAGGTGTGGGTGATTAGTACTCTGGAGAGAGGGAACGTGGAGTGAAAGTGCTGGGAGTGTCAGGCTGAACTGTTACATTACCCCCCCCTCCAGGGGCTGCTCAAGAGGGGCGTGTAGTCCGGCGTCTGGGGCGCCCACGACCACGAGGAGCAGGTCGATCTGGGTGGGTATCGTGGAAGTGGGAAAGAAGGGTGGGATCCAAGATGTCATCACGAGGTATCCACGATCTTTCCTCTGGTCCATATCCCTCCCAGTCGATGAGATACTCCAAGCGACCTCTACGGCGCCGGGAGTCCAGGATGTCTCGGACTGCGAAAGCAGGACCATCTTCTAGGGGTAATGGTTGGGGAGGCGCATCCGTAGGGTCCTGTTCCGTGGAGCAAAGAGAGAGAGTTGGGTGGTGAGGTTTTAGCAGAGAGACATGAAAGGTAGGGTGTATATGGAATTCTGGTGGGAGTTGGAAGGTGACAGGGTTAATCTGTTTGGAGATTGTGAAGGGGCCAATGAAACAGGGACTTAGCTTTTTGCAAGGGAGGCGTAACCTGATGTCTCTTGTGGACAGCCAAACCCTTTGTCCAGGATGGTAGATCGGAGTGGGAGGTCTGCGTGTGTCGGCAGAACCCTTCTGACGGTGTATTGCGCGTTGCAGGTGGTGGTGAGCCAAGTTCCAGGCTCTCTCACTCTCTCGGAATCAGTGATCGACGGCTGGTAGCTCCGAGGGATCCCCGGACCATGGGAATAAGGGGGGTTGGTAGCCCAACACACATTGGAATGGGGTGAGCTTGGTGGAGGATTGTCGTAGGGAGTTCTGGGCATACTCAGCCCAGGGAAGGAAACGACTCCAACGATTTTGTCGATGATGACAGCAGGTTATGAGGAAGCGGCCGATTTCCTGTATCTTCCTTTCCGTCTGTCCATTACTCTGAGGATGGTAACCTGAAGTGAGACTGATGGTTACCCCCAGGAGAGAAAAGAAGGCCTTCCAGACTCGGGAGATAAACTGAGGTCCGCGATCTGAGACTATGTCTTCAGGGACTCCGTAGTTGCGGAACACCTGATTGAAAAGGGCCTCAGCAGTTTCTAGGGCTGTGGGGAGACCCTTGAGGGGAAGTAGTTTGCAGGCCTTTGAGAAACGGTCTACTGCGACCAGGATGCAAGTAACCTTCGGAAGAGGGTAGATCAGTGATGAAGTCTACCCCTAGATGTGACCAGGGGCGACGAGGAACAGGTAGAGGAAGGAGTTTGCCTGCAGGAATTCGGCGCGGGGTTCGGGAGATGGCACATTCCACACATCCTTGGAGATACCTTCGAACGTCAAGTTCCATACGTGGCCACCAGAATTTGTCCTGGAGAAGGGAGAGAGTTCTGTTACTCCCGGGATGACCAGTACCCAAGGAGGAGTGAAGGGAATCGATGAGGATTATACGTAGTGAAGTGGGAACGTAGGTTTTGTCTGCAGGGCAGTTAGGAGGAGCTGGCTCGGTGACGGTTGCTTCGGCGATGTCCTCGTCCAAGGACCATTGAATGGGACTAACCACGATGTTGGGAGAAAGAATGGTATCTGGGACTTCCTGGATCTCCTCAGGAGCATAGAGACGAGACAGTGCATCTGCCTTGACATTCTTGTTACCTGGGCGGTAGGAGATAGAGAAGTTGAACCGGGAGAAGAAGAGGGCCCATCGTGCTTGTCGAGGGTTCAGGCGGCGAGCCTCACGGAGGTATTCCAGGTTCTTATTGTCAGTTAGCACAAGGAAAGGGTGTTTAGCTCCTTCAAGCCAGTGTCGCCATTCTTCTACAGCTAGTTTGATTGCCAGAAGCTCCCGGTTACCAATGTCGTAGTTGAGCTCAGCAGAGTTGAGTTTCCTGGAGAAGTAGGCACAAGGGTGAAGTCTGGACAGTTTCCCTTGTTGAGGGGAGAGGACAGCTCCCACGCCGGTGGTGGAGGCGTCTACTTCTACAAGGAAGGGCTTTTTAGGGTCCGGATGGAAGAGAAGGGGAGCCGTTGTAAAAGCTGTTTTGAGACGTTGGAAGGCCAAGGAGGCCAAGGGGGACCAGGTTAAAGACTTAGGCTTGGACTTGAGGAGTGAAGTCAAAGGAGAAGAGAGGGAACTGAAGTTCTCAATGAAACAGCAGTAGAAGTTGGAGAAGCCCAGAAAGCGTTAGAGCTCCTTAATGGTTGTAGGAGTGGGCCAGGTTCGCACTGCCTCTACCTTACCCTCATCCATCTGGATGCCTTCAGGACTTAGGTTGTATCTGAGGAACTGAAGTGAGCGCAGGTGAAAGGAACACTTTTCGGCCTTGAGGTATAGACGGTGGTCCCTGAGCTTCTTAAGTACTAGCTCGACATGCTGGCGATGGGCCGTTTCATTTGTGGAGTAGATAAGAATATCGTCGATGTAGACGATGACAAACTGATTGAGGTACTCCCGGAAAACCTCATTCATGAAGCCCTGGAACACAGATGGGGCATTGACCAGACCATACGGCATCACCCGGTATTTATAGTGTCCAGTTGGGGTGACGAAAGCAGTCTTCCATTCGTCTCCCTTCCGAATGCGAATAAGATTATAGGCGCTGCGTAGGTCAAGCTTGGTAAAGATAGTCGCTCCTCTCAACAACTCCAGGGCAGCAGGGACTAGGGGAAGAGGATACCAGAACTTCACGGTTATCTTGTTGAGAGCGCGATAATCAATTCAGGGACGGAGACCTCCGTCCTTCTTGGCCACAAAGAAGAAGCTAGAGGCAGCTGGAGAGGTGGATGGGCGAATGTAACCCTGAGAGAGAGCCTCCGATAAGTACTCTTCCATGGCAGTCTGTTCTGGAATGGAGAGAGGGTAGATCTTACCTCTGGGTACAGGTTCGCCCGGCAGGAGGTCGATAGAGCAGTCCCAGGGTCGGTGAGGTGGTAGTTGTGATGCCTGAAGGGGACAGAATACGTCCTGAAAGTGTGAGTAGCAGGAGGGAAACTCTCTGGACTGTGAGCTGGTCGGGCTTTCGATGGAAGTGGTGTTTAAATGGACAACAGATTCTCTGGAAGTAGTAGAGAGGTTTGGAGCAGGTAGGTTGGGAAAACAGGTGGAGAAGCATTTGGGTCCCCACTTCAGAACTTCACCGGAAGACCAGCAGATGACGGGAGAGTGTTGGACGAGCCAGGGGCGGCCTAGGATTATGTCAGTAGTGGAGTTATCTAGTACCAGTAGGGTGATATCCTCCGTGTGCAGGCATCCTACTTGAAGCTTGATGGGGCCGACCCAGTGACGGACATACCCCCTGCCCAAAGGTTTGCCAATTATGGTTTGGATCTGGAGACAGGGTTCACAGGTGTGTTTCTGGAGGAGGAGACATTTGCAGAGTGTGTCAGAGATGAAATTGCCGGCTGACCCAGAGTCGAGGAGCGCTGGTACTGAGAGAGTGGAAGCAGAGGCAGTAAGTGAGACCTTAGTTAAGAGTGGGGAAGAGCAGATTCTTGGAGAGTGTAAATAACTCACCAAAGGGCGAGGTGGGCGAATGGGACACGAAGAGATTACGTGTCCCTCCTTTCCACAGTACAGATGAGTCCAGCTGCATGTTGTCACCTTCAGGTTCATAGGAATAGTTGGAGAGTGGTTGGACAACAGCTGGAGGAAGTGGCACCGCAGGCAGCTCGGCAAGACAAGACCTCATACGATTAGCCACCCGTATGGAAAGTAGTATGAAGCGCTCTAGACACCTAGCATCGTCAAAAGAAGTGAGATGTAGTCGCAGCCGTGGTTCCAACCCCAAGCGGTAAACAGTGAGGAGAGACGACTCATTCCATCCACTGGAGGCTGCTAGTGTGCGAAATTTCAGGGCGTAATCGTTGATGGAACTCTTTCCCTGGCAGAGGTTATACAGTTGTTCACCTTGCGATGTATCCCCTGCGGGGAAACAAAAAACTTCCCGGAAGTGTTGGGTGAAGCTGTCAAAGGATAGAGTTACGGGGCTATTGGAGTCCCAGAGAGGTTGGGCCCATTGTAATGCTTGTCCAGTTAGAAGAGAGATGATGAATGCCACCTTAGAGCGTTCTGTGGGGAAACAATGTGGTTGCATCTCTATAGTTAGTGAACACTGAGTCAGAAAGCCACTGCAGTACTCCGCCACTCCTGAGTAGGGCACTGTGTTGGCGACGGGTGTCGAGGAATGACCCGGAGAAGAAATAGCGGAAGTGCCGGTGGATAATGCCGGAGCGGAAGGATCCAAGTTGCGAGTGAGTGCTTGCTGAAGAGCATCTACGAGGGCTTGAAGGGGATAGGGTCCTTCCGGGTTCATGATGTTGGTGGTCTGATCTTCTGTAACAGAACTACAGACTCGAAGATAGTGTTGAACCCGGAGGTATAGTTTATTGTAGGGAAAAGGGAAGTAGGAGAAACTGAGTGCACAATGACGTGCAACGGAGTGAGTATCAGGTGAGGTTGATGAAGGGGCGATGAAGTGATGAGCCTTGACACACCTGATTGTAGGAGAGGAGAACTTGGTAATAAGTAGCTGGAAGGTAATGCTGAGGCACTTTGAGGAAGGAGCGTTGAACATGCCGGAGTGTTGGAGAGGAGATAATCGTCGTACGTTTACTGGAACGAAGGAGCGATGAGCGTTAGATGGAAGCCAGGAAACGTCTTGGAGAAGGAGCAGGTAAGTGAGTCTATGTTCACATGTGAGATCAGACAAAGAGTGAACGGAGAGTGGAGCTTTTATGTTGTGACGCAGATTGATGAGGGAACAGGTTTCAGGTGTGGGTGATTAGTACTCTGGAGAGAGGGAACGTGGAGTGAAAGTGCTGGGAGTGTCAGGCTGAACGTTTACACACACGACATAAACAATATCTGTGTAAACATGATTTTACTGTGATAAAACATTTATTTACCGCATCTGTGTAAAGTTAAACCCAATTTGAAACTTAATTGCCATGACGATATAATGTCAACAACCCTAAAATCCCTAAAATGACTGTAAAACAGATGATGTAAACTAATTTACATCTTAAATAATGGATGAATTTTAAAAGAATAATTAATGTGTTTTTTTTATTAAATACTGTTAAATAAATAAATACTGTTAAATAAATTAATAAATAATGTTAAATAAATAAAAGGTTTGTATCTATAATTAGGCACAATTTATTTTTGAGTACAGAAATAATTTCAAGCGTTTGACCATAAAGTTTTAGGATTATGAGAAACAAATTTAGTCAGTGTCCTTTTGGACTTAGGACACATTTATATGTTCTTAATATTAATTTTATTTACTAACTTTGACTATGTTTAGTTTTATTTGTATTGTATGTTTTGCTATTGATGTAGATAAATCGAGGATAACTGAGTTTAAAATTTTTAGTTTTTAAGATTAAAGTAACCATTTAAAGTGATTTTAATAAGGACAATTTAGACATTAAACAATTTGGTCATATTAGCTTCAGAAAAAGTGACTTTAGCTGAAAAGTGAGAAGTTTGATTCTCTGGTTTAAATCTCAGAGCAAATCTGATTTATTCCTGACAGAGATGTGTTTGAGATTAACGTGATGAAAGATTCAATCTGTGTTAAAAATGAGTTCTTCAACGAGACCAAACGCACACAAACCAGCAGTGAGCACAAACGATGGAGACAGGTGAGAGTGATCGACAAGGGGTGTAACATGATTTCACGACTCCCAAAAGATATCTTGTTAAATACAAAGAGAGGAATATGGTGTGATGTTTCTTTTGACAGCACAAATGAACGACACCGGTTTGGAGCGACTTGGACTACATGAGGTGGAGAGTGACATCACAGCCAAAAAACATGTTTAAATATCTCAAACACTGAACCAGCACAAACGAATGGGACAGTTTTAGAGAAGATTTAATTATATCAGTGCTGAATTCTCAGGGTCATCAAAGTGTTCTATGCTGGCCAAACAAGCCAAATAAATAAATAAAAATTTCCTTTCATTATCAATCACCATTTTGCCGGTATTTTCAATGTCATTAACTGCAGCTTTCATGGATATCAGAAGTCTCAGCAGTCAAGCTGTGCCGGTTTTAAAAGTGTTTTTTCCTGCGTATGTAATACAGTGAGCATCGGGATGAGTCTGTTTCGCAAGTCCTGAAAGTAATAATAATAATAATAATACATTTAAACTTTTTATGATTCAGGCTTTGTTCAAAGTTTTGTGAGAGTAAATAATCTTTAATTCATTCATGTAAATCAAACCAAATTTATCGATTAATCGATAAATCGTAGAAATAATTAAATATTAATTGATTATCAAAATATAGTTGCAGCCCTAGTCAGAACAACTCAAATTAGTGAATGATATGAACATAACAAACCTCGGACCATCATGACATCTACATACTCAGATGAAGCACTGTCAAAAACACATCTCGACTCTGTTCACTGTGCTTTAGCCACTATGCCACCACCACTCGAGTGGTTGTGTCTCGAGACCAGAAACAATCATCATGTGTCATCCAGTAGTTGCTCAGGAAAACTGTGGATCTGCTGATGATGCATATGATTATAATATAACAGATGATCACTCACCGATGACACGAAATGACACTTCATCACTCCAGTGAGTCCAGATTAGTCTAGATGTTCTTCTAGCGATACACCAGCATTTACTGTATCCGCTGTACATTGCAGTAATCTTGAACTCTTTCTCATTAGAGTCTTGATCATCACGACCACACTGAAATCTGTATGTCCAGTCTGTCACTTCTGTCTCCTGTACGTCACATGTGAGAGTGACAGTCTCTCCTCTGAATATCGGTGATGTTTCAGGATTTACAGTCAGAACAGATTTAGGTTTATCTGTAAGAACCAGAAACAAACAAACACACACACACACACACACACACACACACACACACGAGTTTCTGCTTTAAGTTCATGTGTATAAAGTGTTTGACAGTGAAATTAAATTGATGATTTAATTGGGATCAGTGTTCAGTTGACATGTGGTGGTCAGTTCTATGTTACATATATTCATCACATTTACTCACATTTCAGGAACGTTTTAATGACAAAAAAAGCTTTTTTATGTATTTTTAATTCCTCTCACTACTTTCCCAAAGTGTTGTTGTTGTTTTCATGTTTAGAGATGATATTTATTAGATCAGTCACACATATGACAGTAATGTTGAGATCATGTCTCAGTTTCATCAATCACACATTGACATTCATCTCATGAACTCTAAAACATGTTTAATATCTGTCGCTCGACTCCACTGTAACAGCTCAGATATAATCATGACTGAGACATCCGATGTCTCACACTCAAACTCTATTTTAATATGAAAAACATGAAGAAAAACTAATTCTATGCAGTGATTTGTTCATGGATGTTTCAGACACAAGAATCTATTGAAGTGTATTTCTATATTGTTTGAGTCACTGCTGCAGATGATGAACACAAGAGACTTTATGTCAGTATACACATATTAGAGGAGTAAAAGCAGCATCAGTCGTGTGTTCAACACATTATTGATCATGAGTGTATCAGACTCAGTCGTGTGTTCAAGACATTATTGATCATGAGTGTATCAGACTCAGTCATGTGTTCAAGACATTATTGATCATGAGTGTATCAGACTCAGTCGTGTGTTCAAGACATTATTGATCATGAGTGTATCAGACTGCAGTTCCAGATTGTGATTTATAACTTAAAGGAATATTCTGGATTTAATACAAGTTCAGATCAATCATGGTGTTCAAGCCACAATAAAGCAAGACACCTTGATTTCAAACTTTAAACTTTATTATTTTTTTATTTTAACGAAAAAGTACCAATTTTTGAAAGATGGTTTTACAGCAGTCGTCAACATCTCTCTGACTTCATCTGTGCATTCTCTACCAGACGGGAATTTAATTCCATCATGTTTTTGTATTATTTTATGTTTTAATCACAGAGTCTGCAGAGTTGCGTTCACAATGAACTGTTCTGTGGAAATAAAGAGAACTGAGTCTTAGGCCTCAGTACAAACCAGTGGGGATTTCTTTAAGACCCTATAATGTCAAAAAAATTATGGTCAAATATGTACTATTGTGTAAACAATTTATTGACTAAAAATGCGTTAGAACACGTTCATCTCGAAGACGAGTTCGTTCAGAATCAGCTACATTACATATAGCAGGTCGGCTGACTCGATTTACTTCTCATACATTCCCGTAGCATCAGTGCATTTCCCTGTTGAAGCCGAGCGTCCATTGACTTCAATGGGGCTGCTCTGAACAGTTTTTTTCAGTGCTCCGAAAATAGACGGTCATTGGATAAATGCTGCGATTATGTCCCGCCCACGGACGCTCAGCGTCTCTGGGGGTGAATGAGGAGTGGGCTGGCCCAGACTCCGGGCTTCCGCGTGATGATTGGAGGATCTGTCGAAAGACTGCATCTCCTTTTGATTGACAGCGAATCTGTACTATAAGTAGTCACTGAAGCTATTTCGCGCCTCAGTCCCATCGCGGATTTCTCAAGTGTAGTCGAAAGACAAACTGCTGCAACCTATTTCTTTATATTTGTTTGGCGAAATTGCTAGTCAATTTGCATAATACATTTCACACAATTATACACCACATTCCTTGTTTCAGTTTTACCAAGTTTAATATATGGAAAAAGGGAAAGCTGTGTGATTACTTGGTGTTCCTCAAAGACATGGAGTTGGACAGTGCAATGCCTCAGCTTTACAAACTGTTCTCATTAGTGGCAACAATTGGAGCTACATCTGCAGGTGTAGAAAGGAGCTTCTCCTGTTTAAAGCGTCTCAAGTCCTACACCCGTAATGCTGCGTTCACACCGGACGCGAAAAGCGCGTCAGGCGCGAGTGATTTCTATGTTAAGTCAATGCAAAGACGCGTTACGTGCGTAAAAAATTCCTGCGGCGCGAATGAGGCGTTGAGCGCGGCGCGGTAGACGCGAATACGCCTCGTTCGCGCGAATTGAGTGTCTGGCGCGTTACGCGCGAATGGTGCATTTTGTGCATTCACGCGTTTGACGCGAATTCGCGTCTGCCGCCCGAGTTGAAAAATCTGAACTTTGGCGTCAATTTGCGCCGCGTTAACCAATCAGGAGCCTAGCTGCCTGCTGTCACTCAGGAGGTAAAGTGACGTAAACTCCCGCTCGGAATCTTTCATTCCAAAATCACTGACAGCTAACTTATGGAGGAAAAATGTATTCTTGCTGTAAGCAGTCTTGTACGATTCCACTTCATATAACACAAGGGGCCAATGTCGTTTAAGCAGCCTAGGTCTGCTGGCCATTGAGAAGACACTGGTCAAGTCACTGGAAAAGACGCCTAGTTGGTACGACAGAGTCACAGTGCATTTTCTCGAAAAGGAACGTAGGGCAGAATTTACTTTTAAATAAGTTTATAATGTAGGCCGAAAATGAGCTTCCCCTCTTTGAAAGACCAGCAGCCGCCACTGGTACAAACAGTGTGTCATAAATGTGCATCGACGGCTTTTCTGTCATCAGTTCTTAAAGGTGCAGTATGTAAGATTCAGAAACCTGTGTTATTAGTGACACCTGTGGCCGTTAAGTGAACTGCAGCAGCTCCTGTTGCTCGTGATCACGCACACCCTCAATAGAGACACGAGCATCGACCAAAACAATGACGTAACATACAAAGAGACTGAACGTGATTCACTGACATCATGCTGACAGATGAGTTAACATAATTAAAATTACACAGTTATGATTGTTTTACTACATACTTTAAGACTGTATATTATATTTGACTCTCCAGTGCTGGAACAGGATAAGGGTTAAGATGACAGGATAAAACTAAGTGTGGATATCAGTCTATGTGAGACTGTAGTATGAAATAATCACTTTTCTTTGCATGATACATTGACTTTATTTATACAATAGACTATGTCAGTGTTAGCTAGTTAGCCAGCTTCATCAATATCTGTTAGATTAATCTGGTGGATGATGACAGTAGCGGTTTATAAAATAAATATGTTATTATAAATATGTTGACACAAGTCAGTATTGATGTGATTCATCACAACTGTCAGTTTGATTTATCGATGCACTATTGTTTTATAATAATATAATGTTTATATTTCCTGTATAACCAAGTTACGTTACACTGATGAATGGAGCTTTTTACATCATCTTCAACATTGTCTAGCATTTATTTAATGTGTTATTGTAGTTTACTTTACTGAATAATTACAGATTAACATTGACATTAATCTGACTTTTAGTATAAAGATGTAACATTCACCATGTCTCGTTTTGCCCTTACCTCTTCTTTGCCCATTTTGTCCCTTTTCGTCTTCTGTAAGTTTTACTTTTGTCCCTTGTCTGGCTCCACAGTCCCCTTGTTAGCGTTCATGTTCTCTGTTCTTAGTTTCACCTGCACCCGCCCCCTCTGGCTCTCGCGCTCGCTCACAATCACCAGAGTATTAGTTTCACCTGCACTCGTTCCAATCACTAGATTATTAGTCTCACCTGCACTGTTCGTTTTCCCCTATATATACGCTGCCCTTTCGCTTCACTCTTGTTGGTTATTGTTTAGTTACCCCTTCGCTTTGCCAGCTCTAGTATTTCGCTAGCTTCCCCTGTTTGTACTACGCGCTGGTTTCGTCTCTGTGTATACTGATTTCCCGGCTTCGACCTAACGCTCCCCTTGACTACGCTTCATTGGATTTGCCCCTTTGGTGTTTACTGATTTCCCGGCTTCGACCTTACGCTCCCCTTGACCACTCTTCTCTGGATTTGCCCTTTTGTACTGTTGCCTGCTTTTTGTCAATAAAGCAGTTCTACCCCGACATTGTGACAGTCTCGTCTTGTGTGTGCGTTACAGAATAACCAACCCATACAGAACAGTCACAATGGATCCCCCGGTGGACCTTCACAGCTCACTAGAGCGGATTTACAAGGCACGTTCTGCACAAGGATCTACGGTTGGGAGACATGACCGAGCGCTCACGGCCCAGGGGCAGCAGGTACGTGCTATTTCTGATTTATTTCACCGTTCCACCTGTGTCTGTCCCTGAGTCCGTTGATGCTCCCAACGCAAGCCACTCGAGCCTTCCAGGGCTCCGCCTCCAGAGCCTCTCAAGTCTTCCACGGCCTTTCTCCCCGAGCCTCCTACGGCTCCACCTCCAGAGCCTCCTACGGCTCCCCCTCCCGAGCCTCCTACGACTCTACCCCCAGAGACTACAGAGCCTGCCAGGTCTTCGCCCCTAAAGCCTCCTTCGGCCCCTCCTCCAGAGCCTTCCAGGCCTCCGCCTCTAGAGCCCCCTTCGGTGCCGCCTCCATCAGCTCCGCCGCCAGAGCCTTCCAGGTCTCCGCCTCTAGACCCTCCTGCGGCACCACCTCCCTCTGCCCTGTCTCTTGGGCCCCCTATGGCACCCGGAAACCCTTCCTCACTTGGTTCTGCCAGCTCCCCCAGTAACCGTTCCTCTTCCCGGGCTTCCTGACCCTCTTCCTGTCCTGTGGCCTTTTCCCTGGCCTCCTGACCCTCTTCCTGTCCTGTGGCCTCTTCCCTGGCCTCCTGACCCTGTCCGGTGGCCTCCTGACCCTGTCCCGGCCCTGTTGCCTCATCCCTGGCCTCCTGACCCTATTCCTGTCCTGTGGTCACCTCCCAGACCCCCGGACCCAGTCCCTGTCGTACAGTCGCCTTCCAGGCCCCCTGACCCAGTCTCTGCCCTATGTCTGCCCCCCAGAGCTCCCGGCCACCGCCTGTCCGCTAGGTTCCCCCTGACCTTGCCTTGAACTGCCCATTGACCCGGCAGACTGTTTCATTTCCCTTTGACTGCCCTCTTGTTCTTGTGCCCCCCCCGGTCTGCCTGTCTGCCCCTGGTGCCCCCCCGGTCTGCCTGTCTGCCCCTGGTGCCCTTTGTTTTTGGGTTTTTGTGGGTTTTGTTCGTTGGGATCGCCTGGTATCCGATCCCTTGAGGGGGGGCTATGTAACATTCACCATGTCTCGTTTTGCCCTTACCCCTTCTTTGCCCATTTTGTCCCTTTTCGTCTTCCGTAAGTTTTACTTTCGTCCCTTGTCTGGCTCCACAGTCCCCTTGTTAGCGTTCATGTTCTCTGTTCTTAGTTTCAACTGCACCCGCCCCCTCTGGCTCTCGCGCTCGCTCACAATCACCAGAGTATTAGTTTCACCCGCACTCGTTCCAGTCACTAGATTATTAGTCTCACCTGCACTATTCGTTTTCCCCTATATATACGCTGCCCTTTCGCTTCACTCTTGTTGGTTATTGTTTAGTTACCCCTTCACTTTGCCAGCTCTAGTATTTCGCTAGCTTCCCCTGTTTGTACTACGCGCTGGTTTCGTCTCTGTGTATACTGATTTCCCGGCTTCGACCTAACGCTCCCCTTGACTACGCTTCATTGGATTTGCCCCTTTGGTGATTACTGATTTCCCGGCTTCGACCTTACGCTCCCCTTGACCACTCTTCTCTGGATTTGCCCTTTTGTACTGTTGCCTGCTTTTTGTCAATAAAGCAGTTCTACCCCGACATTGTGACTGTCTCGTCTTGTGTGTGCGTTACAAAAGAGAGGATTGTTGAAATTATTTGAAAGTTATGAAGAAAGGTATCTTGCAATTCGTCAATGTTAGCAGGCAAGATCAAGTTAGATAAAATGACGCAGATCAATCATATGTTACTATATTTCACATGATTTGCAGTTCTGTTAGTTTACCTGTCCAATAAGAAGAACGCCAATTCAAAGTCTGTTTTAATCCCCAAAACCGAATGAATGTAATTAATCAAATGCTGATGTTCACTCTAGTTTTCGATCGACCATGATCACGTTTCTGCTTAGCCAGACGGGATTCAGTAGATAAATATTTTTTTATCTTTTCAGAGTTTGTGCATGAGTCGGTGTTGTGCGGGACGTTTGATGGATTTCATCGCTAAGATAACGTTATCTAGTGTTGCAGACTATCTGTTGTCACCACTGAATAGCGGAAGAGAAGATATTACTGTCTGAGGCTCTCGGGTGCGCATAAATGTCAAATCCTTTGGATTTTCCCGGAAAAAGCGACCCGCTCCCTTCGCATGAAAATCAGTCTACAGGCTTTAATATGCAACCTAGGAAGTCTGGGAAGGGCTAATTTTTTATGTTGCGGTACAAGCCGTTCACACATTGGCAAAAAAAGTGAATATTACATGAAAACTGTAAAGTTTTGCACCTTTAATAAAATAATAAAGTGTTTATTCAAGCGCATGTCTGTGTGCCATGGGGGAAATTATTTGTAATATTAAATTGATAATAATAATAATATTATTATTATGTACGAGCCAAATATGGTCTTCAGCTATTGGCGATCACTATTGACCATCGTCGAGATCATCGTCTGTCGGCACAACACTAATGTGCATTTCTCTCTATAAATGTTCAGACAGACTCCTTGTTGGTTTTTCCGGCACATTTAGCATCATCACAGCTTTTGCTGGTGTCGCTGCAGCTCGCTTCATGCGTGCGCTGGTAAAATGTATATTTTAGAGGCTCATTATTACAGTTTAATATTTCTCTGTAATGTAGATCAGTGTTAGAAATGTTACTATAACAATCTTTCTCAGACCTGGAACTCAAACCATTGTCTGATGCCCCCAAAATATATATATATATATATATATATATATATATATATATATATATATAAGAAATTAAAATAATATCATAAATGTGCGACTAGTCGACTAGTAAAATCTTTGGTCGGGGGAATCCCTAATCGACAGCATTTGTGGAATAATATTGATTGCCACAAAAATCATTTTGGCTCGTCCCTCCTTTTCTTTAATAAAAGCAAAACTGAAGATTACAGTGAGACACTTACAATGGAAGTAAATGGGGGTCAATCTGTAAACATTAAAATACTCTCAGTTTCAGAAGTATAGACACACGACATAAACAATATCTGTGTAAACATGATTTTACTGTGATAAAACATTTACTAACTGCATCGGTGTAAAGTTATAGACAATTTTACAACTTAGTTGCATGATGATGGGCGAGTTGTGACATGTGGCGGGAGCGCACGCCGCCAGGTCGATTTATGTAAGCCACAGCGGTGGCGCTGTTTGATTTGATCAAGACGTGTTTGCCCTGAACTAGCTGGAGAAATCTCCACAGGGCAAAGAATACAGACAGCAACTCCAGGCAGTTGATGTGCCAGCGCAGCGGGGCCCCTTTCCAACGGCCCGCAGCTGCGTGCCTGTTGCACACGGTGTGTGTCCCTTTTTGAGGGATGTGGCAAATGAAATAAATTCAAACAAGGATTCTCCTCCTGGCCCTCCACCGGGCCCTGCTAAGAAGACCAGCTCCGGAGCAAATGTCTCGGTCTCAGGGTCGATCATCTCAGGAGCGCCTGGGAGCCTTCAGGGTCCTCGAGCGGGTCCATGAGATGGGGATCGTGCGCTTCCTGCGGGGTGCTAGAAGCGAGGGCCGAGAGCTGGGCACAAGTTGAGGCGGAACAGCATGTCTCTAAGCCGCAGGAGGACGCCCTCAGTGAGCAGACATTGCAGGGCACGTGGTGGGCCTTCGTGGCCCTGAGGGCGAGGTCGGTTGCTGAGCGCAGTTCCTGCAGCACGTCGGGATCAGGACTACCCAAGTGCAGATCTTTAAGTGCCTTGGCCAGGTGGACTTGCAAGAGGGCCATGGCATGCAGGGCGGAAGCGGCCTGTCCGGTGGCGCTGTAGGCTTTGGCCGCCAATGACACTGTCGTCCTACAGGCCTTGGAGGGTAGCACAGGTTGACCTAGCCAGGTGGTGGCATTCTCGGGACACAGGTGGATCGTAACCACCCTATCCACCCAGGGAATTGCAGTGTACCCATGGACCGCTCCGCGTTGAGGTTAGTGAGAGCTGATGAGCGTGGGGCTTTGTGACGTGTGGAGAGGGCTGCCCTCCATGCAGTCGTCAGCTCATCATGCACCTCTGGGAAGAAAGGGACCGGGGTGGGGAGTGGCTATTAGCAGAGCGCAGACCCAGGGTACCAATCATCCAGCCGCGATGGCTGTGGGGAGGATGGAGGGTTCCAGTCCAAACTCACGCTGACGCCGGCCCGGGCAAGCATGTTGGACATCTGGGCCTCAGCCTGGGCGTGCTGGCCCGAAGGCGGCAGCCCAGACGAGTCATCTGCGTCAGATGCCGGATCGCTCTCCGATGCAGCAGCGAGCTCATCCAGCTCGGGGGCTCCAGAGGATAGGCAGGCTGGCTGTGAGGTGAGCCGCTGTTGCCTCGAGCCCGGATGGAAGTCAACGAGCGTGCCGGGGGGGGCGGGTGATGAGGAGAAAGCCGCTGATGTGCGGCGTAGATCCAACAGCAGATCGACCAGAGGTAAGAGGAACAGATGTGTGTGACTCGCAGCTCGCTGCATGCACGACCATCGGCTCCGAAGTAAATTTTCTGAATGAAACAGACGTATTTCCCCGCCTTTATACCCGTATGTCTGAAGGCAGGACATGCAAATTTTTCATTGATCAGAGGTATATTCAGCACTCAAGAGAGACCCCTAGTGTCGCTTCTTCGACACAACGTTGAAGTGAGTGACAGACGGGGAACTAGACATCAAATTGCATTATTGTTTGTTTGGTTGAATGATGCAGATATAAATTAAATAAATGATGGCAAAGTGTTTTTCTGGATGAGAAACAGAAGCAACCTGGTCTCAGACACACTTCAAATCAGTCAAGAACAAAAATGGAAATTAACAATGTATTTATTAATTATGAGTTACCTGGAGTTGGTTCAGAGTAGCTGTTAGACATCAGCACTGAAAAAAAAAAAAAAATTCCATTAATACAATACAAATTAAAAACTGAATCTAAGTGTTTATGCCTAAAGTTTATTGTAGTTCAAATGAGTGTTTCGTTTTCTTCTTCTTAAGATATTTTATCACTCATTTCTATGTGGATTCAAAAGTCGACTGATGTTGGAGATTCAGTGTGTGACCTCATCAAACACACATCTGCAGGACTCACAGGTGAATTTAGAAGTGAATTCACTGATGGAGTGAATAAAGATCTGTTTGCATTGAGCCCAAACCATCATGTGAGGATGAAAATAAATGTGTTGTGGTTTGTTGACAAGTGGCGTTACAGTCTCATGTATATGCCTATATTCAGTATATGTTTCTCACTCTTGCAGTCTGCAGGACTCAATAACAGATCTGACATCAGAGAGACAGTTTGAACCAAAGATGCACCTGCTTACTAGTGTCCCAAAACACAATACCTACTGTATGTTGCAAACATGTTCAAATTAAATTAACAATCAAAGATACATTTAATTCCATTATATTAATAGGTAAAGCATTGAGAATTAACAGCCTAATATTTCCGATTGATGTCCATGCCAGGGCCGGCCTAGACTCTGTTGGCACCCTAGGGCAGATTATAGATTGGTGCCCATACCCTAATATATTTATAGAATAGTAACATTAATACGTTTAATAATGGCTGAAAAATAAAAACAGAAAAGATCAGATGCCATAAAATTTTTAATTTTTATACTACACCTCACACTTTTCATTCTTCCTGAGGTGCCCGTGTACTTCCCTAAGGATCAAATTCTAATCCCAATGCTCTTTGAATTTTTTGTGCTTGTTAAATTTAGTAAAGATTAGTATATATATATTTTTTATATTTATATTTTTTTTCAGTTGACATGTGCCAGAATGTGCCAGCTATCCAGGTACCATACAGAGGTTACAATTATCTGATGGAACCAGTAGTAAAATGTCCATCATGGTGTATATTTATCACTCATGTTAGATTAAATTTCCTGATATGTGAATAGCGTATTTGATTTTCTCTATATATATTCAACATTTTCAGTTGAAAATGACAATATGTGGCAAGTAGGAGTCTGTTGAAACAGCTGTTCTATTCTGTGATTCACAGAGTTGGGGAACGTACTTTTAAATTGTGCTTACATAATTGATTTTTCTAGCTGCAAAACAATCTGTTGTTCTTTTTTATGCAGAGACATACAGGACGCATTGGGACATACAAAGATGGGTCGCTCTTGATAACTAATTTTAAATTAAACTTTTATATAACTTGAAAGAATGAGTAATCTTAAAGAGTGATTCGTTAATTTTGTCGTGGCAACACATGTGCAAAATCTGCTCTCATGTTTCATTCATTTGATGTGGGACAGCTGCATAGGATCTGTACAGGAAACAAATATGTTTAGTTCTCCTCCCAAGTCTGTCTCCTACTGAACCCCAAAAGTACGGAGCTTCTAAATGGTCAAGGTGGTTGGGAAAATTAGTAGCGTGAGAAAAAAATAAGCAAATGCTTTTACATTCGCTCTCAAAACTCTTGCTCTCGTTTATGCATTCCCACTCCTGAATGCTCTGTAGGTTATTGCATTTATAAGAGATACTGTAAGTCGTGGTGACCGGTACCGGTGCCTACTATTTGAGGAAAACTTTATCTTGTAAACATGTAAACAGCGAGAAGATACCCCATTGATGGAAAAGATGTGGTAAAGATCAAAAGTGTGGCTACATTTCACCAGGCTCGTTGCCAACAGCTTGCGATGCAATATTTGCAAAAAGATCATTGGTGCCAAGACCAGCAACATGACAAATCTGATGAAGCACTTGAGATTGCACAGAATAAACTTAAGTGCAGGAAGTTGCTCCGTCTTCGACTGCAAGAAGACTGAGCCGGTGCAGTCACCTCTCAGCGTCCTCCTGTCACAGAGATTCCTTCAACACGCCCACCACACGAGTCCTCCTCCAACATGCCCACCACACGAGTCCTCCTCCAACACGCCCACCACACACCAGTCCTACTCCAACACGCCCATCACACACCAGTCCTCCTCCAACATGTCCACCACACGAGTCTTCCTCCAACATGTTCACCACACGAGTCTTCCTCCAACATCCCTACCACTCAAGTCCTCCTCCAACATGCCCACCACACGAGTCTTCCTCCAACATCCCTACCACACAAGTCCTCCTCCAACATCCCTACCACACGAGTCTTCCTCCAACATGTCCACCACACGAGTCTTCCTCCAACATCCCTACCACACAAGTCCTCCTCCAACATGCCCACCACACGAGTCTTCCTCCAACATCCCTACCACACAAGTCCTGCTCCAACACGGCCACCACACACCAGTCCTCCTCCAACATGTCCACCACACGAGTCTTCCTCCAACATGTCCACCACACGAGTCTTCCTCCAACATGCCCACCACACGAGTCTTCCTCCAACATCCCTACCACACAAGTCCTCCTCCAACATGCCCACCACACGAGTCTTCCTCCAACATCCCTACCACACAAGTCCTCCTCCAACATGCCCACGTTAGATATTGTTTGGACATATGGCTATAGATAGCTAAATGCTAAAAATGCTTTAAGGTTGACAGTAACTGATCAGGTTTAACACACATCAAACTATTTATTTTGTTAAACCATACTTATTCTTAGGGTTGGCTGAATTAACAATTTAGCTTTCTTGTTTTTTTTCCCCCTCTTCACATTAATCTAATTGCCCCTGCCGACCCTTGCATGAGAAGACCAGAAGGCTCACAGAGTATTTGAGTCTGTAAAAAAAAGTCAACAAACTGAAAAAATAAAACCAAAGTTCTTTTTTAGGTAATATGTAATGTTTGTTATCATGTTAAAACAGATTTCATAAAATTGGTATCGAAAAAAAGTATTGTTTAGGAACCGGTATCGAAGTCAAGATACTGTGAGACATATGACATTGTACATGCTGTTCTGCTCCATGTGTGTGTGTGTGCTTCTGACCTTCCATGTGTGCTCAGTTGACCCCAGATGCAGGCTGCAGTGAGCACGATAGTAAGTCAATATATTTAGCAACTGTTGACCGTTTTCTCTTCCTCTTTATCATGTTCCGCATACTTATTTCTGTGATCTGATTTAGGTCACACCCGTCCACAAGGTCAACCGTAAGGCATCACGGCTGGAACATCTGTATATGGCCTCTTTCCTGTACACCCATTTTCTCCCCCTTGACCCTAGGCCTTGTTACCGCTTTCCCATTGGCTGCATATTGTCTCATGAAAATATAAATGACATGCTTGCTCTAATAAACATTGAGTAGATTGAATACAGACCGACTGTGTGTTGTTGTTCTTTCTACTTCCTTCACGAAGTCTCCAGAGACTCGGACTCACGACTGCACCTCACTGGGCACGAACATAGAAAGACGGGACCGGGGAATTGGAGATCGCGGCTAGATGCAAAATATTCCAAACAGATACCCAGCTCCATTACTACTATGGTATGAAAATTGACGGTTATCATACCATGTACATTTGCTTACCTACGGTACTGAAAAAATAAAACAATTGGACGGAGGATCTCACCTGCGCATGCGCATCCCTTTCCTCCTCATCTGTCTGTCAGACTTGTCAACTTGTGCCAAACACATGTGCTGCAGAGAAATGTCAGAGAGAAGCGAGGCGAGGGGGTCTGACATAAGTGAGCCTGTGTGTGAGTTAAAGCAGTGTTTCTCAACAGGTGGGTCACAGATCTATTCAACAATCCCACCCATGTGATAGTCTATTTAGGAGTCCCGAAGCAGATTTAATGATAATCTCACCATCAGCTGAAGGCTTCACATCTGCACTAGAGCTCGACCGATTTATCGGCAGGCCGATATTATCGGCCGATATTAGGCATTTTCCAAACTATTTGTATCGGCGTTTATAATGGCCGATAAATGAATATTTAAAAAAAAATAAATAAAAAATAAAAAAAAACGGACGAAACACCCTTCAACCATGTCATGAGTGTTGGAGTTGTATAGTTTGTCCACCAGAGGGCACTCTACACCGTCCCTGTTGGCAACACTCAAAAGGATTGAGATCCTTTTGAGTGTTGATCATCGGTGAAGTGTGTTCATGCCATGGTGAGTTGGTCACATACATTGCTTGAATAACAATTAAAAGAACATCCCCATCAGTTCTCTTAACTCAAATAAGCATGACAAAATTTGTGACTATTATGTCCAGTTTTGCTGCTGTTAAATAAGCCGAGAGTGAAGCGGAATTAGCTAGTAATAATTACGTTACGTTGTTACAGTGTAGTTGACTGACTGTCCTTTTAACTTTTGACGATGTGACTGAAGCAGGGCTTGAATTTCGGTGCGGGATTGCGCATAATTTAAGCCATTCCCGCAAGGTTAGCTTTTGTAGTGCGAGAAATTCCCGCACAAATATATTTTTTTCATCTCAGAGCAAATGATTAAAAAATAAATTCACAGATGTGAGAAAAAAAGATGTCAAACTGTATTTTATTTTCGAATTTAATACCTCAATCAGCGCTGGACCGGCATTCTCTTCCGCTGAGCCCTGACTGATACAGACAGATCATGTTTCACGCGGTCAATGCAGTGCTCTGATCTTATCCACACTATCGAGTGTAGGTGCAGCATTCTAACATTTTGAGTCATAATGAGCTGTTTGTGAAGAAATTATCCGCTTCCAAATAATGTCATATTAATCACGCAATTGAAACATTAAAAACCATTTTGCTTTTTATGGTGTGCGAGTGATAGTGCGCGGCAACAACGAACCAACTGATCAGCTTACAGCGTAACAACATTGAATTCTCGGCCGAACAGCTGATCATGATAGCTGTACAGGGCGCCTTATTATTCATCTCCATAAATATATCTAGTAGTAAAGCAAGGGCTAGAAATCAATGAATCTTTTGCTGATACTTCCTTGTCATCACGGAGAGCGCAGTTCATGGTTGCATATCAACGACAGACGCCACGGGAGAGCACGCGCTTGTGCGCGGCGCTGTTTCCTATATAATAAGTCACATGAAAAAAGTAACAAGAAATGGAAAAAAGTGACTGAAATTGAACTGAAATGCATTAAAAAGACTCTGAAACTGATATACATAAATACATATAGTTTAAACTGAGTTCTTAATATCAATTTGAAGGAGAGCATGGCGTATTTTGTATGAAGTTTAAAAAAAAAAAAAAAGCAAAGAATTGAACTGAACTGAAACACATGAACGACACTAAATAGAGAGACATTAATATATAGCCTAGGCCTAGTTTAAACTGAGGTCTTAATGTCAATTTGAAGAAGAGCATGGTGTATTGTGTATAAAGTTTTTTTGTTGTTGTTGTTATTAACTGTTTTGAGAACTGGAAATGCACAATTCATGCATACAAATCCGTATATATTAATAAATGAAG
Organism: Xyrauchen texanus; assembly: GCF_025860055.1. Taxonomy (NCBI): domain Eukaryota; kingdom Metazoa; phylum Chordata; class Actinopteri; order Cypriniformes; family Catostomidae; genus Xyrauchen; species Xyrauchen texanus. The sequence goes on along the minus strand of NC_068276.1, from coordinate 64,502,473 downwards.
ATGATGAAATTAGCAATGCATCAAAAGTTACCCCCCCATGTGACCCATGTAAGGGGGGAATTCCCCCCAGTTTAAAAAACGAAATTCAGGCCCTGTGAAGTATTTCTTTAATAGCGTGTGACAGTTATAGCAATGAGACGTATCATCTCTCCTTGGCCTGTTATATTGAAAATGTATGGTTTACAATTTGCAGTATGACGTTATCCATTGCTAAATTATGGCTCATCATAGACTAGCTAACCACAAAGCTAGCTAATGCCACTATCATCAGTGGAAGATCGCTAACGTTAAAAAAAGAATTAAAAAAAAATTTAAAAAATATCGGCCGATATATCGGTTTATCGGATTTTAAACCCAACAAATATTTGTATCGGTATCGGCCTTCAAAATCCTTTATCGGTCGGGCTCTAATCTGCACTTTCGCACAAGTGTAACAGAACCAGGACGGGCTAATGATCTGCTCTGCTCTCTGACGTGCGCATGAAACAATCGGGCTCCCCTCGATATTGTGGAGTGCAGAACTCAAAAATGATCTAGTGAGACTTTTCTAGTTGAAAGCGTTACAGAGGAAGTCAAGTCAAACCCATCAAACAGTAGCAGCCCTGACATGCCAAACATCACTGAGGAGGAAAAGAGCAACATGGTGCTATGCGCTAATTTTTCATTACCTGATGTAATGAATGTAATTTTACATTACCTTTACAAAATTGTTTCACGATTTTACATGAGTAAAAGTAACTGTAACATTTGTAACATTTGTAACACAGTATGAACATTTGACAAAATGTTATAGTTTCATATGAAATAATCTAAATGTAGAATATATTAGACCTCATTTTATATCAATAGTGGCAGTTGAAGTTAAAGTTTCAAGATGTGTTTCAGCTAGTATACTAATATACAGGTCCTTCTCAAAAAATTAGCATATTGTGATAAAGTTCATTATTTTCCATAATGTAATGATAAAAATTAAACTTTCATATATTTTAGATTCATTGCACACCAACTGAAATATTTCAGGTCTTTTATTGTTTTAATACTGATGATTTTGGCATACAGCTCATGAAAACCCCAAATTCCTATCTCAAAAAATTAGCATATCATGAAAAGGGTCTCTAAACGAGCTATTAACCTAATCATCTGAATCAACTAATGAACTCTAAACACCTGCAAAAGATTCCTGAGGCTTTTAAAAACTCCCAGCCTGTTTCATTACTCAAAACCGCAATCACGGGTAAGACTGCTGTCCAGAAGGCCATCATTGACACCCTCAAGCAAGAGGGTAAGACACAGAAAGAAATTTCTGAACAAATAGGCTGTTCCCAGAGTGCTGTATCAAGGCACCTCAGTGGGAAGTCTGTGGGAAGGAAAAAGTGTGACAAAAAACGCTGCACAACAACAAGAGGTGACCGGACCCTGAGGAAGATTGTGGAGAAGGACCGATTCCACACCTTGGATGACCTGCGGAAGCAGTGGACTGAGTCTGGAGTAGAAACATCCAGAGCCACCGTGCACAGGCGTGTGCAGGAAATGGGCTACAGGTGCCGCATTCCCCAGGTCAAGCCACTTTTGAACCAGAAACATGTATGATAATTATTAATAATCATAGGACATTACTTTAAAAGCTCACACAGCTGATGTTATTTTTCATTTAGTAGTAATTTAACATGTAAACTAACATGCTTTAGTTATACAACATGTTATAGTTACATGTTTATAATTCGGTTTATTATTATAATTCTGTTAGCTTTCTTATTAATTTGATATATTTTATTTTCAAAAGTGAATTTTTTTTACACATACTTCAATTTAAAAAAAATATTTAAAGTTTAAATTATAATAAATAATTTTTCAACAAAAAAAAACTTCTGTTTTCATTCCTTTATTATATTTATATATGGACAGAATAAATAATACATTAACACAGTAAACCTACAGTATAGACCTGTGCACCCACATCACCATCATGTGTTTTATCTTCAGCAGAATGTATTTTAATAACACACACACACACACACACATACACAGAAATAACAGAAGATAATATAGAATATAATAAAATACTCACAGAGTATAAGAGGCAGCACACTGGACTCCATACTGTCACATTAATGAACCGTTTCAACAGCGATGTGCGTCTAAACCAAACCCTTCCTGTGTTCAAATGTAATTTCACACTTCAGAGACAGAAGGGAGAAGAAAGACAATGGCCTACAGATTAATGAATGCAAAACAAAAAAATGAGAGAGAGAGAGAGAGAGAGAGAGAAAGAAAGATAATATTTTCACCTACACTTTATTACAGATAATTAGATACATAAAACCGTTACAAAATTAAAAGGTTTAAAAACCTATGAAAGACCAGAGGAAACCCACGAGAACATGCAAACTCACTCAGAAAGGCCCTAGTTGAGCCAGGATTTGAACGCAGGACCTTCTTGCTGTGAGGCAATGGCGCTAAACACTGAGTCACCGTTATTGTTTTTCCTTCCTACTTCCTAATGCTATTTTGGCATTACCCATAATACAATTAAACAACTGACACTCATACTGTCATCTTTGTGTATATTTAAAACCCAAAATAAAAGATTGTACAGAGAATTCTTCATCAAAACAATTAAAAATATCTTGCAACACATCGAATAAAGGCCTATATTTTAGACAATGCAAAGAGCATGAAAAGAGCAACTCTTTGGAGACAAAAAAGACATTCTTGGCCAACATTTGGATTTAAAAGACAAATAAAAGCATTAACAGCAACAATACCTTGTAAAATGCTCCATTGTAAAGCTCTTTTAGCTAATGGTGGCTTATAAAGTGCTCGCCACATCTTCACCAATTTCAAGAAACATACGGCAGTGCATATCAACTCCTTTATGTAACCCTTTTTTGTTCAATACTTTTACACAATCTTTGTACATCTTTTCACCAAAACTCTCATACAAATCCATATCTGTTACATCATCTGACTTAAAAAAAAAACACCAGAATACTCATCTTGAAAAATCTTCAAACCCATTAGTTTCTTTTGTTGTAAAAGCAGATTGCATTTTCTGTAGTGCTTTGGTAACAATTCAAATTGATTTAACTCCTAAGTCAGCAAACACGTTCTCCACTTTTCTAAAGCTTGAACCAGTCAGTTTAATTAAACGCCCCAGTGTTGAAATCTTAGATCTAATAAATGCTGCAGTCAATGACCCACATGTAAAATGTCCAAACATGCACCATGAATCAGGGGTTCTTTCAACAGCCAGAAAAGAGGATCTGTACACTCAGTTATTTTCACTTTAAAAAGGTCCTATATTTTGAAAAGATTATGATATAAAACTGGCAGTTTTGATGTGTTGATTCTTTTGGGATCCAAAAAAATCAAGAGTTTGTCTAGATCATCAACAGCAGTGCTCCAGACTAAATACTATAAATACAAACTATAGTAGCTTGTTGTGGCCCAGACACAGAGACTACAAGATTGCAAATTGAATGAAATCCCAGATGCAGTTTATTGTGCAACTCCAAACCCAATCAATAATTTCAAGGAGAAAACATGTGATATACAATACAGGACTTTTAATTATAAAGAAGCCTGAAATATGCTTTGGACTCTTATTTTGAAATGTCCGCACTTCCAGTTGTGAGCTCACTGATAGATGATTCACTGATAAAGTTCAAACTGCTAAACTAAGCTCCTGAGTTCAAACCCTCAGTTCCCCTTCTGTCACTAACTCAATGTTGTGTCGATATATTGACATTAGGGGTCGCTCTTGGGAGCCCCAAAACACCTTCAAATCTTTGAGAAAAGGCTGGAATGCAAGATTCATTCATATTTTTCTTCAGAGACGAGCGGTTGTGTATCAGAGAGCTGAATCCACTGCTGTTCCAATTCACCTCTAAAGAAGCGTTTGCTGTTGGATATACGGCGCATTCCAGAGGCTTCTCTCCATCTACATGCTTAGTGCAGAGTAATACCTATGGGCGCATCGACAGTGCTAAAAAAACTGTATTTCTCCTCTAAAGAGTATATTTCCTCTATTAGAGCAAACACATTCACGTGAATGTCTTTTAAAGACGTGTCTTTTTAAAGTTGCCTTTGACATCTTTGACCATCGCTCTGGGGGAAAGCCACTTCAGCTGTCCCCTCAATTGGTCCTTCTACCTACGGGTATGAGGCCGCCCCGGTTGACACTGAGGGCGATTCAGAGTCTTCTATGAGTTCAGTTCCGCTGGGCAATCCCCCACAAACTGCTCATTCCCCGGTATGCTTTTTTGCTCTCATCCAGTTCTGGGATGAGACCGGCAGCTTGCGTCAGTGCCGGCCTAATGTCTCGTTTTAGAGCTTGGATGAGATGTCGATCGCTGCATCGGAGAGTGGTGATGTCAGACGCCGAGGACTCGACCGGGCTGGTGTCTTCGAGTGTTCCAGCCCAGTCCGAGGCCGACACGGAGCTGACCGCCATGCTTGCCCGGGCTGCCGCAAATGTCGGGCTAGAGTGGAACCCTCCACTCGCCCCAATCATTCAGCTCGTCCGCTCTCACTACCCTTGATGCTAGAACGGCCGAGGGTTATGCTGCGATACCCCAGCTGGATAAGGCGATCACGGCACACCTGTACCCGCTGAGTGCCACCAACAGGTGGAGTCGCCCGGCACTGCTTTCCCAAGCCTGTAGGACTGTCGTCTCTGAAGCCTACAGTGCTGCCGAGAGCGTCCCCCTGCGGCGACACAAGTCCAAGCTGCTCCGCCCACAATCAAGATTAGTTTGTGGCCTTGTACTTTAACATCTCAATTTTACCTCGACACAGACCCTTCCATATGGTTCGCGATCAACGGACGGGCGTATCAGTACAAGGTCCTCCCTTCGGCCTGTCCCTGTCCCCTCGTGTCTTAACGAAGGAGCGCAGCTGCAGCCCTTGCACCGTTAAGGGAAGTGGGTGTTCGCAAACTCAATTACCTCAACGACTGGCTGATTATAGCGCACACTTGAGTTACTATGTGCACACAAGGACCTGGTGCTCATGTACCTCAGCCGTTTAGGGTTCGGGTCCACTGGGAAAAGAGCAAGCTCTTCCCGGTTCGGAGCATCTCTATTCTTGGCATGGAGTTAGACTCAGTCTCAATGTTAGCGCTCCTCACAAGCGAGCGTGCATAGTCTGTGCTGAACTGCCTGAACTTATCCAGGCGGAGAATAGCATTCCCACTGAAGAGGTTCCTGGGGCATATGGTATCCTCAGGTTGATACATATGAGACCACTATAGCAACGGCTTCAGACTCGAGACTCGAGTCCCGAGGTACACATGGCGCCATGGCACACATCGTGTGGCTATCATGCCGGCCTTCCACCACCTCTTGGACAGACATTGCATTTCTGCGGCTGAAGTCCCCCAACAGCAAGTGTCCAGGCATGTCGTGGTTACGACATCTCCAAGTCAACCTGGGGCTCGGTGTGCTACAGGCATGCAGCCGCTGGTTCCTAGACAAGACCACACCTGTATTGGCATATCAACTGCCTCGTGTTGCTGGTAGTACAGCTCGCCTTGCAGAGGTTATTGCCATTGATCAAGGGCAAGCACGTGTTGGTCCGGAAAGTCAACATGGTGACAGTGGCTTATATAAACCACCAAGGCAGTTTACGCTCTTGTCACATGTCGCAACTCACTTGTCACCTCCTCCTCTGGAGTCAGCGGCGACTCAGGTCGCTGCGGGCCACTCACATCCCTGGCAACCTCAATGCCACAGCAGACAGCCTACAACAGGTGATGCTCAGGGGAGAGTGGAGACTCCACCCTTAGGTGGCCCAGCTTAATTGGAGTCGATTCAGCAAAGCACATGTAGACCTGTTTGCCTCCAGGGAATCCTTCCACTGCCCACTCTGGTATACCCTGACAGGTGCCCCCCTCGGCACAGACATGCTGGCACACAGCTGCACAAATATGGGTTATCCCCAGTGAGCCTACTTGCACAGACCCTGTGCAAGTTCAGGGAGGACGAGGAGCAAGTCACCCTTGTGGCACCGTATTGACCCTCCCAGACTTGGTTCTCGGACATCACGCACCTCACGACAGCACCTCCCTGGCAAATTCCCCTGAGGAAGGACCATCTTTCTCAGGGACGGGGCACCATGTGGCCCCCACGCCCAGACATCTGGAACCTCCACTCCACCCTGGACGGGACGTGGAAAACCCTGAAGGTGTACGTAGCTTCTATCGCAGCACACCACAATGCAGTTGAAGGTAAGTCCCTTGGTAAGCACGACCTGATCATCAGGTTCCTGAGAGGCACCATGAGACGGGAAACTCCTATTTTATTTTTAGAAACCTTTGGTAATTCTTCAAAAAACAGCTGTTCTACAACATTGTCTTTGATCTCGCAACTATAAAATTTTTCATAAAAACGGACTGCTATTTCTCATATTTCTTTAGGGTCTGATAAAAGAAGCACAGTTTCAGAAAGCAGTAAATGAATAAAACATTTCTGGCCATTCTCTTTTTTTTAAACTGAAGGAAAACTTAGATGATACATCAATCTGATCAATGTTTTTAAAACGTGATCTGACCAGTACACCCTGTGCCTTCATTTCTTGTAGGTCAAACAAAGCAGATTCTTTAACAAAAAGAGATTCACTATATGCTTGATGTCCACTTGATTGTGCCATTTCCTGAAGTCTCAGAATTTCATTTTCTAAAGCATTTATAGACTCAATTGTCTCTTTTGTGACATTATGAATGTACTGTTGACAAAATTGTCTGATTTGAATTGTACCATAATCCCACTGCTTCTGCAGATTAGGAAAGTGAATTTTTTCTTCCATAAATGTTTCAAAAACATCTTTAAACTGTGTATCACTTAACAACACTGTGTTAAAATCCCAATAAGCACTCTTTGGTAATACAGAATTTAAAACACTCTTCAAATGACTAGACTGTGGTCTGAAAAACCAACTGGAGATTTAAACAATTCTTAAAAATACCAAGATGGTGCCTGAAACTATCAAATCTGTCTAGTCTCGCTAAAGAAAATAAATTATCATGAGCATGTGCCCATGTTTATTGACTGAAATTCCCATTTAAATTCCTCCAGACATCACATAAGTAATTTATTTAAATTATTTGAAGAAGCAGCTTACAAGAAATCATGTGTGGTTCTTTATGATTTCTCAACACAGTTCAGGGCTCAATGCTAAGGATTTTTTTCTACTGGCCGCTTGGTGCAGTGCTTCCGACTTTTACTTGCCCTGCCAAAATTTTCCCTGGCCCCAAAACAAAAATGAAAAATGGCTGATACATCATGGCTTAAAAATATTGTTGGAGCCATTTGTGCTGTAATACTGTGGTTAAACTTTGGGTGGCAGTATATTGAAATGTATAAATACTGCCATAGCAAAATGTATTGGCAGTGACATACATTTTGTGTTTTGCAAGGTTTGCTACTTCAGTATTTGTAGATAATTTTTTTCACATGTTTCTATGGTACACTGGAAAACAATGAGGAGCGTTTCATAAGTTTTAAAGGCTTTTATTGGCAAAAACATTCAATTTATGCAAAGAGTCAATATTTACAGTGTTGACCCTTGTTCTTCATAACCTCTGCAATTCGCTCTGGCATGCTGGATATCAGCTTCTGGGCCAAATCCTGACTATTGGCGATCCAATATTATTAGTTAATTATTATTAGTGCTCGGAGTTGATCACAATTTGTGGGCTTCTGTTTGTCCACTCGCATTTTGAGGATTATCTATGGGATTAAGATCCAGGGAGTTGCCTGGCCACGGATCCAAAATTTCAATGTAATGATCTCCGAGCCACTTCATTATCACTCTTGCCTTGTGACATGGTGCTCCATCATGCTGGAAAATGCACTGATCATCTCCAAATTGCTCCTGAATCGTTGGGAGAAGTTGCCCTTGCAGGACGTTTTGATACCATTCTTTATTCATGGCAGTGTTTTTGGGCAGAATTGTGAGAGTGCCCACTCCCTTGGATGAAAAAACCCCACACATGTCCTGATGCTGCGATACCGCCTGCCTGATGGTAGCAGTGAGAACAGCCCATGACTCGGATGGCTGGAGTCCCTGATGATCCTCTGAGCTTTTTTTGGTATATATGTCCAGGAGGGAGGGAAGCTCTTATAATCCAGTCAGAATGATAGAGTGGTTCACCTGACTAGTACTCGTAATGTGAAATTAGTTTTTTGTGATAAAAGTATTTTTTTTTGCCCAAAGCTTTTTGCAATTATTTCAAATGCATCTGATCACTCTGCACAATAATCTAGAAACAATGTGAATCAACACCACAACAACTGAAATTTGCAAAACACAAAATGTATGTCACTGCCAATACTTTTGGCCATGACTGTAGGTGCACGTGGGATAGAAGGGCAGGTGTTTCTGGTAACGGAGGAAGCACACATGACCATGCTTGTAAACGTGAAACATGTGCTTTACCATGTGTGTGACTCTGAACATGAATTTAAGTGTGTATGTATTTCACCGTGTTTGATTTGGATTGTATTCTACAATGTAAAGTTCAGGGTTGGCTTGAACATACTGGAATTGTGGAACTAACAAATGACGACTTCAAACTACTGGTGAGACACATTGTAAACTGTTCTTTCTACAAATAAAATGAAGAGTAATGAAGAGAACATTTGATTTATCGAGTCAATTACTTGCTCACTCTTTGAACCCAGTTCACCTCTGGCTTTAATGGGAAGTCACTTCAAATATTGTGTCCAAAGCTATTTTATTTTTTAGATATATACACTACCGGTCAACATTTTTGAAACACTTACTCATTATTATTATTTTTTTTAAAAATCACATTTTAGAATAATATTAAAGTCATCAAAACTATGGATGTCATACTGCGGTCATGTAATAAACTACAAACTCCAAAACTGACATTTCTCTGGCAGAGTTGTGCGAATGTCTCGATTTAAGGGGAGAGAATGAAACTGCACCCAGCTGAGACACACTCTGTCGCGGGATGCTCATCCCTCGAGCTCGCACGCTTAATGCAGCTAGATTATAATGTGATAGATCGCTACTTATTGAATCATAATATATGTCACTGTGCATTTCTTATCGTGAAGACAATTAGCAATAAGCAGCTTTATTAATAAGAGAGAGTTAGTTTTTTTGGGAGTTAAAGATGGATTGAAGTGAACAGAAAGGTGAGAAAGGTAGTGTTCACTCCACGCAAAAATATACGTTTATGATTTGTTTTGGCTTTTTGTTTTTTATAAAACAATTTAAAAATCATTTAAATCAATGTACATTTACTTTAAGAGCTATACTGCAGAAGAAAAACATTGTTAGCTGAGAATGTTGAATATTGAAAAAGATGCATTCACCTGAGAAGCAGCATATAAGATATTTAAACTTGCTTTTAGAGAATAGATCTGGGGCCGTATTCACAAAGAATTTTATCTTACCACTAGGAGTACTCCTAAATCGCACTAAAATATTTTAGCTAGGAGTTTTCTCTTAAAAGTTATTCACAACGTCTTTCAGACCTACTCTTAGTAAGGATAAATGACAACTCCTAAACTAAGAGCGAGTCTTCGTTGCTATGGATGACGTCAATTCTCATGCACGAGATTCCTCGCAATGATCACGGTGATTGGTTGATAGATGACAGGGCCATCATGCGGAACATAACACAGACGCAACAAATCATGGAATTACGACATCTAAATATGTCTGTGTCCTACACAAAATAATAATAGTAATGTCATCGAAATGCATATACAATGACATGTTTGTGCAGGCCCCAGTGTAATTCTAAAAAGGCAGAGAGAGAGAGAGAGAAAAGTCGTGAATTAAATTAAATTAAATCAAGCCTAATACCCTAATGAAAACTGCCACTTGCTTAATAATGAAAAACGACACTTGCATTAACACTTGCTTGGTTAATTGACATCCTATTAGCCTAAATAGACTACTTAAAGCAAGGAAATGTAATAGTTGAATGACGGTGGATTATGAACTCGCCAAAACGGAAAAGAAAGCCCAACTGGACACAGGATCAGTTACTGCTGCTGGCCCAGTTGGTGCTGGAAAAAAAAAAATTCGGCACTGGGATATCAAGCAAAACTAAGCGTGAGACATGGGAGAGAATTTGTTTGCAGATCAATGCAGCATTCCCGCTTGTGTCGCGGACCCGCGGACCCCGCGACTGCGAGAGGCGGTATGCGCTAAAGATTGCAGCATTTAAACGGGCAAACATGGCAACAGGTAAGCCTATAATATTAAATATATAATATCATTATTGTTTCATGTAATTCTAAAAACTTCCTGCTTGTCATGAATGTAATGAATTATTAAACAAATGTCATAAACAATATGCTTACATTAAAGTGTGCTTTTAAGTGTTATGTAGGCAATGCTATTGAGTTGGTGACACTTTCCATGTATGTGTTAAGGAGGAGGATCAGCACCTAAGCCACTGAGCCACATTGCATCGGTGGTGTATAGTGTCATTGGGTCAGACACCAGTATAACGGGCCTTGAGGGTGCAACTGAACCGGCAATGCAGCTGCTAATGGAAATAGAGGGGTAGGCTATGTTTATGCAATGATTGCAATACTTGTAAATTTTTGGTGATATTTAATGAAGGGCATACAATATCATTATGTGCAAACCACCCACACACAAAAAAACTGTGTTCACAAATTATAAGATGTTTTAACAGGCTACAATTTATTACGATTAATTGGCGCTGTTATTGCATCCCTCACAAGATCCACAACAATCAGTATTCCCTCACGGTTACGGCGGTATCTTTGTAATAACTCCGTGTCATTGAGTGTCTCCAACACACTGCGTCGCACGGCCATTTAAAAGATCCTTTGTGAATAGGTCTTAGTGAGTTAGGAGTCCTCTCGACTTATTTTAAGCTGTCCCAGACTTAGGTGCTACTTTTAGGGCTAAAATGCTTCCTGAATTACTCTTAGTGAAAAAAATTAGGAGTCCTAAAGTTAGGAGTGACACGCCCATTATTTTTAGGAGTTGCTCCTAAATTCGCCAGTTAGGAGCTACTTTTAGCCTTAAAATTCTTTGTGAATACGGCCCCTGGACTGTAAGTATATTTTGTCTCTTTACTCACAGAAGTATAACCAAGTGAAAAATACACTCGTATATAAAATACACTTACTGTATATTTACGATAAATTCTCTTAAAGCAAGTCTAAATATCTTATATGTTGCATCTCAATTAAATGTATCTTGTTTTAAGGATTTTTAGACAATTTTAAATGGAAATCAAGACAAAAACACTTGATAACACGATTTTTTTTGGTTTTGCAATTCATTTCTTGTTTCCCCTTTAATTCAATGAAGGTAATTTAAAGGTATTTTTAAAAGATGATTTTGTACTCTTTATTGTTATGTAGCGTATGAACGGATAATCATGGACTCAGCTATTTTGGAGACAAAGTCCCCTGTAAGATCACGGAAATGGTCTGTGATAGTACAAGGAACTATTGACAGAGAGACCCTCCAGCTATTGACAGAGAACCCCCCATGTGACACCCTCGTGTTACCATGTGAGACTTTGAACGTAAAAATGTGTGTGTCTTCCATTTAAACCTAGGAAGGCTTATTCTTAAAGAAATATGTCTACCTCTGTACGTTGTGTATTTCTGCTGTATATCAGAAATGTTAGAATTGTTTCATTGTGTAGTTTAAACCCTGAGGTTTAATAGCCTGAGAGTGTATAACCATTTTTTAAGTGTCACAAATACATTTTTCTTGATATCAAATTAAACCTTACGACTTGCCCTAGCCAAATATAAATATAAGATCACCTTAGAATTGTATCCTGCTAGGTTTTCACCATCTTTTGAGTTGTTCAAAGCAAAGCCCTGACCAAATCATGAAGTATGCAAATGAGCCTTGACCGGACAAAGGGAGCAAATTCGCGCCCAAAACGGAGGGGTCTCATTGGGTCACTTCTCCCAAAGGGGGTGTGACCTCCCTACTTTAAAAAGTCAGACCCAGCATTGAAATCGCTCTCTTTGCTCTCTCACCTCCTCCCCTGGGACTTCTTCCGGACCTCTTCAAGCTTTCTTCCCTCTCTTCTGCTGAATATTGCAACGACCAGGAACAACCCCTCAACTCTCTCTTCAAGTGAGTTTCAACTCCACGCGCTGGAAACACCAAACCGAAATCCTTCACTTCACGGACGCCCCAAGGACAAGGCATACACGCAGCCTTAGCCACACACAGAAGGTGTATTTTGCAAGTATTATTTCACCTGAATTTCAAAACAGAAAGTGTGTAATTCCATTTGCTGGCTCTTGAGGGTTAACTGTTGTAATAAGTTGCTATCCTTAATAATCTCTTTATTTTCCTTATTGCATTTATTTTGTTTATTTTATGTTTATTCTATGTTACATGTATGTTTGTCAAGTGTAGTGATATATCATAGTGCCTTGTATTAAAATCAATTATCCGCGTAATTGTCTGTATTTGTTGGTCATAAAGCAAAGCCTCTTTAATGTGCGATTTTAAGCTACGAGCTGATATTATCAAAGTAAGTTAACGTGCTTTGATGAGTGAGCATATAACTAAGGATAACCCTTCTGGGGAATTGATCCAGAGTGCCGAATAAAGTGGTTCGGCGGACGAACTGACTGGTTGCGGTAACCTACGGGTCAATTCCATTACGGTGTTATTAAAATTAATATAGCCTGTCTGCATATGATGTATATTCCTAATTAATCATAATTCGTTGTGTTTAATTACCTATATATATTTGAAGCAGACGCTTGGACTATATAAGCCCTTTTTGGGGCGTTTTTGTATGTATTGTTATCTGGGTCAAACCGTATGATTAATCACTGATTACGATCATTAATATTAGTCATACATTCCCCAAACCTGACCTGTAAACCCTACATTAAATGGTGGAGATAATGCGGGCACATTTTAAGCTTTGTTTTGTGAACGAATGCATTGTCAATTTTCTGTATTTTTGTTGTTAATTTTGTACGCGAGCGCGCCGAACTGAAAGGCACAAAAAGCCCGTCCCAGTTCAGCACGATTAACAAGTTGCTAAATGATGTCTAAACAGTTGTTACCACTGTTGAGTGTTAAAGTAAACTGCAGTTCATAATATTAAAATTGCTTCTGTAAAGACGCGCTATATTTTAATATTACAAAATCCCCTGTTCAGAACGATGCTCTTCTGTCGGGGCGATAAAAAGACATCTTAGTAAGGCTCCTTCTCTCATCTTAGTAAGGCCTGAGATTATAAACGTTATAAAATTAACTCCTGGTTTACATTGACGTAGCTAATCAATTGGAAACCTAATACATTTTGAATAAGTGCTATATTTCTAATGTGTATGGGAGCCGAACAACAGACGTACAATTCCTGTTGTCCACATTTACTCGTAGTGCAGGAAAAAAAGAATCTGCCACGCCGTTTATGAGAAGCATAGCACAAGAAAGAAAACAAAAACAGACCCGCCGAGGTTTCAATTGAATAATTGTGATTTTGCAGAAAATCCAAGCATGAGAACTCTCTCCCTGATTTGAAATCACACAGAGTGTTATTCCGCAGACAAACACTAGAGGGCAGCCTGTAAGTGCTTGATTAGTTCTCAAGTTACTCCCACCCCATGACGTCATCTTGCGCGAGCCCAAGTACGCCATCGTGTGGACATTCAGTGTAGGTCATTTCTTTTCTCAAATTCTTTCTCCCTGTGAATATTGAAAGGGCTAGTTGATTTAGTTTGAAGAGTTTAACTGTCAATACATATTTGCATTTACAAGCTTTGCATGTGCTAATATTATTGGATGTTAAACAATTCTTCTACCTCCGACTGTTACACTTAATTGGTTTCAAACAAGATTTGAATTTAAATTTAAAGTTAAGTCTCACTACAGTGACTAATGCCCACTTAGAGGAAACGGCGCCCCCTTTGGTGGCCTTCACTGCTAAGTCGGTTTATCACTTCCTTCCTCCTTGCGTTCTGTTTCAAAGTGGTTAATTTCCAGTTGGTCTTATTTCAGATGCTATCACTGATATCTTACAGCAATCGTGATTATCATCGGATATAATTCTGATCTCTAACTTTCTTACACTTATTCAAATTTGGTTTGAAACAAACAAATTTCGAATGTAAATTTGAATTAAGTCTCTCATTTCAATTATTAATAATTAATGTGATTAATTATTATTAATTATTATTAATATATATATATTTTTTATTTATTCCTTTTTTTTTCTCCCTCTTTGATACTTTATTACGACTGTATCCTTAATATCTTAGATGCTACCTGACATCTCTTTACACGCTTATTAAAATTGAGTTTAACAAGTTGAATTCAATTTAAATTAAGTTTGTCTGTTAATCCTGCCTTGTTTACTTCTGTCTTTTCTTGTGGTCAGATTGTCTTTATAATTAACATCATTATCAAACTTCTCGATTTATCATCAATTGGTAAAGCTTTGCCTGTTATTTCTACATGCATAATTACTCAATTTGGTTTAAACAAGAAAGCCTTAATTCACTTTAAGACTTTCACTTGCTAAACCCTGTTCTGTATTTGTATGTAGAATTCCCTAGTGTGCTGTGGTGATTCGACCGTCATCTCTGGTGGTTCCCAGCAAGCTGGTTTGTCCGACCGGCGTTACCGACGCTGGCCGTATGTGAATCTCGGACTCTTCTGTCTCTTTTCATTGGTGCGGCACGCAACGACATCAGCAATTTGGCACTCCAAAGGAAAGTCAACACCGTCAGTCGACACACATGGCAAGTTTGGAATAATTACCTAAACCAGGGCCTGAAGAGGGGCCACTCTTACGAGGGTTCTAGGGAAAATCCAATTCTTGTTGTGCCGTCTCAGGCAGTTGACACCTTGGTGTTGCCGGTTGTGTTTAAAGTCAAGTTGTTTGAGAGGGCGCACCGTGATAGTGGCAGGGGGCCCGGGGACACTGCAGTCAAGTGTTTGGGACCGTTGGAAAGATTGACCACGCGCTGGTCCCCAGCAGAGTGACACCGATTCACCCCAGGCAAATTAAAGAAGGTAAAATCCACCCACCAGTATAGGCCACATAATAGTAGACATTCCCCCGGTCATTTAAGCATTCGGCCCATTTCTTTCTCTCCCCTAAGCCACACCATCTTCCTAGGGTTTATACCTCAATAGCGCCCCACCCTGTTGGTCCTATCATAAGCCCTAGCAGTGGTGGTAGACTTAGGCCCTCTTTCTCCTGCCTATCTATTCCTAACATTAATTGTGTTCTATTTTATTCTGCTGTTCTGTTCTGTCGTAGTGTGTACTTCCAGTTCACATTAAGACAGAGCCTACAAGAGCCATCAAGGAAAACTGAATAAAGAGACAAACAGGCAGCCCGCATCCTCAGATAACCTTGTGGGCTGCCGCCTTGTCAAATTCTTTATTTAGACCTGCACTGACCCGCGAAATTCGGCCCACTTAATTGTCTAACTGTCTACCCAAGTTAGTCAAAATTATGGCTTATAATAGCCACCTCATTGTAGCTCGCTAACCCTACGCGTACTTGCATTGGCCTTTTTGTGTGTGCTGTTCTCTTCTCTCGCCAACAGTAAGCCAGTATGTCCCGTTCGTCCAGTCCCGCAGCCCACTGGGATCACCTCGAGGCCTGGTTGAGCGCAATGACGGACACCGTCCTACCCAAGGACGCCAGGGACCTACAGCCCCTAGGTCGAGAGCAACTGGACGCCGAATTGGACAGCCTAATGGCCCACGATCCAACACAGAGCTACAACCACAAAGAATGGACCAAGATCATGGGAAGTCTTGCCCACAATCTCGTCGCCCAGGCACGGATAAATGAGAAAAGCAACCTCGACCTGGAGCAGGAGGCCACAGCGCTAAAACTCCAAGCTGAGGAGGCCCGTAGGAACCAAGCCAAAACTCAGAGTCAACTAGATCAGCTACGCCTCGAGACCGAGGAACAGCGAAAGGAAGAGGATGGAACAGACCCAGAACAGAAAAAGGAAGTAGAAAGACTTCGAAATGCCCTGGAAAAACTTCTCCTAGATACAGACCAAAGAGAACAGTCGGAGAGAACAGCCAGAGAAGAACTCGACGAAAAGTTGCAACAAGCCGAGTCTCTCCTTGCAAGAGCAGAGACTGCACTAAAAGACAGAGATGCTAAAGCCAAAGCCTGTGAAAAGCACCTGCACATGGCCTGAGCTGAAATCCATGAACTTATTCAGCACAGAGACCATCTCCAATATGAACTTGACACTGTTCACAGAGAACTGAAACATTCTTATAAACTGCAAAATGAACAGAAAAGGGAAATGCACACCACAGAGTTTCCCCTGACCAGTGGGCCCAAGCTTTTCAGCCAAGAGCTCAGAGCTGAAAAGGCGGGTGAAAGCCCACCGTTCAACATGTCACCAGCCAGCTTCCAAGAACCCCCGTCAGCAACAAAAGGGTGGGAGCCCACACACCAAAGCCTGGTCACTAACCACGGCATGGCTCCCAAAGAACTTGACAAGCTGGCCAGAAACATCCCTACTTTCACCCCAAATCCTGCAGGAGGCCACGACGTGCACACCTACCTGCAAGACATAGACTTTCACTTGCACACTGTTCCCAACGTGACCATGCGGGACAGAGTGTACCTGCTAAGAATTACATCTAGCCGCGACGTGCGCAGCTTCCTGGATCGACAACCAGAGACTATCAAATCAGACTACCTACAGCTACGGCAGGCCTTCATCAGAGAATTCTCTGATCCAGAGTCAGAACACGGACTCATCGCCGCTATGGACCTCAAACAGGCCCGACTGGAAACTCCACAGGCCTACTACAGCCGCATCCAACGAGCCTACTTCGGAGCACGGAACGAACCTGGGATGGAAGAAGATTTCAACTTCAAAACTCTGTTTCTCTGAAACCTGCATCCCACAGTGAGCCATCACTTAGGGGTCCTGGCCTGCCCTCGTAGCATGACTACCCAACAGCTGCGAGACTTAGCCCATAAAGCTTTCACGAAGCAGAAGATTGCTTCTGAAAAGACTGTAAAAAAATCCAACCATTTGCCCTGTCACTGATCAGCGCTCAGAGCTGGCACTAGAGGGCGCCCACCAGCACCACAGTAACAGACCTTCTTACCACAATTCAAGACCATTCCCTGACAGAAGAGGGCAGCACAACAGTGATGGTGCCCATCCTAAGCACCAGAGCGGGCGCTCTGAAAGATTCTACAACGGCCCACGGCCATCCCACAACCAAAAGGGTGGAGCCACGTGGGAAGCCAACCGACGGCCAAGACAGAACCAAACCCCGTCGCCGAGAACGTCAAGTCCAGACAGCCCGCAGCGGAACACCTCGCGGCATGCCTCAGGCAAGTCCAAGTACGAGCCTACCCCACAGAAAAACAGGGAGGCCACGGCGGAGACCGCACAGATCCTGAAGGTTCTGAAAGAGCTGCTTCATAGAATACCTCACAAGAAAGACAAAGAGGACAGGTCAGACTCCTCATGACTAAGCGTAAGGCATGAAACCAACACCCTTCCTGACTGCCCTCCTACTGAACCAAGCACCCAGAGCACCGCTCTTCAGACACAGACTACCGAACCAGCTATCACATCACCAAGTGACAGCGACACCCACTCACTGCAGTTGACAACCACACACCCTGCATCGGACAACCCAATCCGTCACACCAGTGACCAAGCCCCTAAGATACCAGAAAGTGCTGTTTTGGTTGTGTGTCTCTGCACCGAGTCACCCGAGACCGACCCTAACTGCTTATCGATCACCACACAAGCCCCAACATCAAAACTCCTGGGGAATCTGATCGAAAAGGGAGTAGCACGAAAACTCTATCTCGCCCTCACTGTGGAACATGAGGTGAGACTCGAAGCCCTGGTAGACACTGGAGCAGATCTCACTTTGATATCAGCTGAACTTTTTGAAAGACTCAAATTTGAAGCTAAGAGGCAAAATCGAACTCTAAAATCTCAAAATTGTGTGCTAAATGTACAGTCATACAGCCAAAATGACGTCCGGCTTGAACAGTGGGCTCAAGTGCGAGAACATGTCCCCCTTCAGCCACCCCAATCACCTGAACCAGACTGTCAGGTCACAAAGGTCACGGGAACTCTCACAGCCAGCCACAGTGACACAGCATCAGCACCAGAGCGAGATTCAAGTTCGCTACTCTGCACATTTCAGCTCACCCAAGACTTTGACTCCTTCTGCCCCAAGGTCACAGCTGACCTGCACTTGAATGGCGTAACTGCCACTGACATCATACTTGCACTATGGGCAGACAACTCAGCCATCAGCCTCTCCCTATACAATGCTCTCATTGAAGACACACCGGACCTTCCCTCTGCCAGCAAGCGCACCCATTTCCCTTTGAACTTATGTCCATCAACAATGGTGACTGCCAAAAGGATCTGCTCCTTGAACTTGAAGTGGAACTACCGGTGTCTGACCCACTACTTCTTGGTCCTTCCAGAACTGCCCCATGATGTCTACATTGGAGCAGACATTCTGATTCGCTGGGTTTCTTTCAACCTTAACCCGAATGCGTTGAACTTGGACTCAAGCTGGAAGCCACGCCCCTCACTGAAGTGTCATCCCGTGCTGTTTACATCCTCTTCAACAACCGCATGGCAATGGACATCACAATTCCAAAAGCCTACCGGGCAGGATGGCTAGAGAGCCACGACTTTCATGACTTTGAACTAACATTACCAATCATTGGGCCCATCCCAGCTTCAATGATACCCGAAGGGCACACAGACAACACCGTGTTCACAACCCCCTTCAAGATCCTCCCACGTTTGTCAGGCAGTACAAGATCCCCATCGCGTCACACGAACCGGTGCAAGAGATCATCGACTCCATGCTTGAAAAAGGTGTCATTCGTCCATGCAACAGCACCTATTCTGCCCCCATCTGGCCCGTCCTCAAACCAAACGGCAAGTGGCGACCCACCATTGACTACAGGAAACTGAATCAACAAGTGCCACTGTCACGATGGCCTATGACTCAGCTGGAGCAGGAAATACCCAGAATCAGAGGAGCCACCATCTTCTCTACACTTGATGTGGCCTCTGGATTCTGGACCATACCAGTGCATCCCGAAGATCAGCACAAGCTAGCTTTCACATTCGGCAACAGACAATTCACTGTTCGGCTATGCCAACTCACCTGCCAAGTTCAACATCTTCCTGAACAAAGCATGCCCAGATGCCAGAACAAGAGGCAATCTTATCTATGTAGACGATATTCTCATGAAGAGCACAACAGTGGCTGACCACATGAAAGAAATAGACTATGTTTTGAACCAATTGTCCACTGCCGGTGCCAAGATCGCCCTCCACAAAAGGACAGTGGTGCCAAACCAAGGTCAACTATGTGGGCCTACTCATAGGATCACAGGGCATCGAACCACAGTCCAGCCGTATTCAAGCCGTTCTCAGAGCACATCTCAGAGCTGCGAAGTTTCCTAGGGGTGTGCAATTACTCACGGCAGTTCATCGAGAGCTACTCAGACATTGCAAAACCTCTAACTGCCCTTCTGAAAAAAGACTGCCCATTTATATGGACAGAGGTCCAAGAACATGCCATGGACGAGCTGAAACGACACCTATGCACCGCTCCGTGCCTGGCTTACCCGGACCCACAAAAAGAGTTCTACTTAGAAGCTGGATTCTCCAGCCACTGTCTCAGTGCTGGCCTGTACCAACGGCATGACCAAGACAAGAGAGTAGAGCCCGACCGATAAAGGATTTTGAAGGCCGATACCGATACAAATATTTGTTGGGTTTAAAATCCGATAAACCGATATATCGGCCGATATTTTTTTTTTTTCAGAAACGCGCAACAAAACATTAACAGATTTCCCTAACATTAGTTATTTGTAGTTATTTATGAGTTTTAACTAAAATAATATGACAATGCATTTTAAAAAGAAACTTGTTTCTTTTATTGTCACAACAGAACAGAGGAACATCAAAATATATTAAAGTTCTGATAAATAAAATGTATAAAAATACAAACTTAAGATATGAAACGTAAAGTCCTTTGAACAAAAACACAAAAACAACAACAACCAAATCAAAGTTACCAGTATTAAAAGACTTGGTATAGCTTCATAAATATAACTTTAAACTATACTACTTATAAATTGCTAACAGTATATATGAGGTAGTGTACTGAATCAGTCAATCCTCAATGGCTCCAGTCCAGCAGAGGCAGGTTGTAGTACAAGAAGCAAAGTTTCTCTGCATTATCTCCTTTCAAAGAGCTTCGCCTATCCTCATAAATATTGCCTATGGTGCTGAACCATTTTCAATCATCAGTTGCTGCCTGCCTTCTAAAACCTATTATTTAGCATTATATGACTCGTTAATGCTGCGGCTGAACGACAGTCTGCAACGCACACTTGGCGTCGTTGGATTCACACACATCATGTAAAAGAAAAGCTAACTTTGTCTTTTATGCACAAGATACGTTGCAGGCATCCCAACCTGCAAACCCCCCCCCCCCCCCATATCACCACAGAACAAGAGTTAATGAGAGCTAAAAGATAAAGCATAATATATAATTTATTTAGGCTATAGGCCTATGCAATTATTTGTTAATTATGTAGATTACTTTTAATATAAACTGCTTATACTATTTATGTAAACTGCTTTTATTTATATTCCATTGCAACTTTAAACAGGTCTAAGGAGTTTATTGTTTTCATGTAGCCTAGGTAACTAGCCGGCCTGAAAAATATGCACATGAAATGAAACTTGTTTAACTCACCTCAACATGTCTTTAACAATCATTTAACCCGCCATGGGCAATGCTGAAGTCACTGTTACAAACTGTACAGCGTGCAAGACTGTCATTATGTATCACTCTTATTAGACAGGGGTACACTTTCGTGTAGTCTGGCGTAAAATGTGTCTTATATTTTCGCTTTTTGGGGCACTCTGCCATGGCGCTCCTGTGTCTAGATACACAACTGGATCGGGAGAAGAGATACAAGCCCGCACACACACACACGCAAGGTCTCTCGCTCTCTCCCGTGCGCGCTACACCACGGTTTGGAGCACAGTCTAACCGCTCTTGCTCGCTCGCTCTTGATTCCGGGAGATTTACTAATAACTAATTTGCGGGCATCAGGGAGCCGCTATCAGAACTTCCGGGAGACTTGGGATGTCTGCGTTTGATACTTTTTCTCTGTCTAAATGTTCACTCCTCGCAAGTCTAACTTACATTTTACAATGCAGGGACTGTAACTAGAGATATGCTAGTTATAAATACAGTAATAATCATTACTTTATTTAGGCAGAAAAAGTTCGTTGTGGTTTCCAAGCTCATTACTGTTACGTTAGCTGTCTTCCACTGATGATAGTGGCATTAGCTAGCTTTGTGGTTATACACAAATTTGTGCTTATACACTAAAATAATATCGACATAATGAGCATTTATAATAAATAGCGGGATATCGCGCTAATCGCGAAACAACCCTGCTAACCATGTGCTGAGACATACTAAACTCATTACACACGGTTAATATAGTAACACAACTGCTTTGAACACACACAACTCATCAGTATTGCATTTAGCTAGTCTATGATGAGCCATAATTTAGCAATGGATAACGTCATACTGCAAATTGTAAAACATACATTTTCAATATAACAGGCCAAGGAGAGATGATACGTCTCATTGCTATAACTGTCACGCGCTATTAAAGAAATACTTCAGTCACATCGTCAAAAGTTAAAAGGACAGTCAGTCAACTACACTGTAACAACGTAACGTAATTATTACTAGCTAATTCCGCTTCACTCTCGGCTTATTTAACCGCAGCAAAACTGGACATGAAAGTCACAAATTTTGTCATGCTTATTTGAGTTAAGAGAACTGATGGGGATGTTCTTTTAATTGTTATTCAAGCAATGTATGTGACCAACTCACCATGGCATGAACACATGATCTCACTCGCGGATAACTGATTCTCTCTGCCCGACTCTGGCTGCAGGATGTGTGGCGCGTTATACACGAGTGTTGCCAACAGGGACGGTGTAGAGTGCCCTCTGGTGGACAAACTATACAACTCCAACACTCATGACATGGTTGAAGGGTATTTCGTCCGTTTTTTTTTTTTTTTAAATATTCATTTATCGGCCATTATAAACGCCGATACCAATAGTTTGGAAAATGCCTAATATCGGCCGATAATATCGGCCTGCCGATAAATCGGTCGAGCTCTACAAGAGAGTAATCGCATATGCCAGCAAGACACTTCTTCCACCCGAGAGTAAATTCTCAGACTGTGAAAAAGCTCTGCTCTGCACTGTATGGGCCATCCAGAGATTCTCCAACTACATTGGAGCACAGAAAGTTATCATAGAGACTTGCCACCAATGGCGCAATTTTGAGGCACATTATGCTCAGAATCACAAGTCAATGCTAGGCAACGGCCTGGCTGCCTGCCAGAACTGCTCTGATAACACACCAGCTGCAACGGTGGATGTGGAAGAACCCCAACAACAACAACTAACCTGTCACAGGTACTTTGAAGAAAATGGGTGCCAAGGTATGCCCACAGCCTACGTCGATGGATGTTCCTACAACCAAGAGGGCATTTGTCAAGCAGGAGCAGGTGTATTATGTGTAAATGACCTGCCGTGCCCACCACAACACTTCAAGCTGGGCCCGCAGTCATCACAGTATGCGGAGGTTGCAGCCATTCTCATAACTCTGCAAATCGCATCGACCCATAACATCAGAGAACTCCTGATCTGCACAGACTCCAACTATGCCAGACTCAGTTTCACATGCTACCTTCCAAACTGGAAACATAATAGCTTTAAAACTTCGAACGGCAAGCCTATCAAACACCAACACCTGTTTCAGGTATGTGATGACATTACAAGAAATAACAACATGATTGTCTACTGGAAGAAGGTGAAAGGACACTCAAGGCAACCAGGCCTTGACAAAGACTTGAACGACCAAACCGATGCACTTGCCAAGACTGGCGCACTGCACGGTACTCTATGGTCACCTCCAACCCTCCCACCCACCTTGAACATTGCAGTGATAACCCGAAGCAAACAAACCTTTCCTGCAAACAGTGCCACCCTCTCAGCCTCTAACGCTGGCTCCGCAGATGTCAAACAACGAGATAGCGGACATGCAAGCCTCTGACACATCCATAAAGACTTTCCTAAACCACCTCACTGACCCCACCAACCACCCTCTACCGCCGTCTGACCTCACTGACAACCCGTGCCTCAGACAACTGCATGACATAAAGCACATGCTGCGTGTGATCAACAACATTTTGTGGTATGCACCTGATGACATCACAGCGCCAAGGCTCGTGGTGCCACAGTGCCTAAGGGGGGTCATGCTAAGTTATGCCCACGACGCACCATGTGCCGGGCACCACGGCGCCAGAGCCACTTATGAGACACTGAAACAAGTGGCATACTGGCCCTGCATGCAGGAACATGTGACAGAATATGTCAGAGAATGCCTGGTTTGCTGCCAGTTTCAACGGGCAAACCCAAACCACAGAGCTCCACTGCAACGCAGGAGAGTCACATTCCATGGTCAGACCTCCAAATCGACTGGGTAGGACCTCTGCCCAGGTCGACGAGGGGCAACAAATACTTCCTCACAGTCGTGTGCCAGTTCACAAAGTGGGTAGATTGTCTTCCAGCACCCAACGACACTGCCCAGACCACGGCATACCTCCTGATGATCCACATCTTCTCCAGGTTCGGACTGCCTCTGAGAGTCAACTCAGACAGAGGTACTCACTTTACGGCTGAGATTATGCAACAGATCTGGAGACTCCTGGGAGTCCAAATTCAACTACACATCAGTCATCATCCAATCTCATCTGGCCAAGTGGAACGATCAAACCGAACCGTGGTCAGTATGTTGAAGAAGTATGTGTCGGCGAATCAGAAGGACTGGGATGTAAAACTCCCGCTGGTGCTAATGGCTCTCAGAGCCACCCCGCAGAACTCGGCTCACGTGTCTCCCTTCGAACTAATGACTGGGCGGCAGATGACACTGCCACTGCATCTGCTGTATCAGCCAGGAGACTCCAGCCTCGTCACAGCCTGCACCATTCACCAGTACCTCGACGAGCTACACCGGCACCTGAAAGCAACATTTGCTTTTGCACAACAACAGCTTCAAAAGAGTGCCGAAGGACAGAAAGCATACTATGATCAGAAAGCGTCGCACCAAGAACTGGACGTGGGCGACAGGGTCTGGTATTATAGCTTCATTCAGCCATCCCGCACAGCCTCCCATCGGCTGTCAAAGAAATTACTGCCCCACTGGACAGGACCCCATGAGATCACTCTCCCCGGTGGCGTACCGAATCCAACTAAACCGGAGACAGAAAGAGCCGGTTTTCAAATGGGTCCACCGTAATCAAATAAAACGACATGTGGCTGACAGGGAAAAGCGGGGAGGGGCCAATGCAAACTAACCTGATTTCCATCCTAGGAGTCGAAAGACCACCCTGCACTACCAAGGACGACCCTCGCTGACCCCCTTGTCTCTCTCCCTTTTTGCCCTTACTAGGATGCTGCTGTGGTTCACCATCCTGTGCCTCCAGTCAACCAGAAGTCAACAGCAGTCGGACATCATCTCACCCGGTCCGGCATCAGGCATCGTCCTGAGGGAACAACTACACTACGCAGCTACACTCACCTACGACCAGCATGACACAGCCACCCGTCTCACCTTGCCCAACCAGAGCATGTGGATTCAAGTCCCGAAAGGTGCCATCCTCCACCTCGATGACCTGGCACTATACCATCTCCCAGGTGAAGAGTACGAAACAGAACTGGAAATCCCATCTTTTTTCCAGAATCAAAACCTCACCCTAGATCCAGAACTGGAACTATGGATCGAAAGAGAGGGCTCCCAGTTAATTGACATTGCTCCTATCGACACAGCCCTCCAAGCCTTGTCTCGAATGCCCATCTTGACCACCTCACCTGTTGTCCGAGCCTGGACCGCAGCGGACACTGCGCTGTGCATCTCTATGGGAATCAGCCACCTCCTGACACTAGGCCTGGCCTGTACAGGAGGCTCAACGAGATGCAAACATCCACAGCCAAGCTCACGAAAGCCATGTCCGTAGGTTTCCGACGGAACCCCTGGAAAGAGGGGACTACAACAGACACCACTTTGAACCTCATCGAATTGAGCCCTCCGTCCGAATAACCACCTACTACAACACCCTCATGATTTACCTGCCATCCGCCAGGCTCGACATTAAGGCTTGTCCGCTTGTCCAGGAGTAGAAGAGAAAATTAGTTGTCCGACCGGACAAGTTAAATTTCAAACAAAATAAAATGCCATGTTACTTCACGTTATGTGCCACTCATTACGTCTATTTTACAGATTTAATTGAATCGATTTGAAACTAACACATTTTTTAATAAACACAAGATTTTGACGGTACACCTAGCTTTGTTCATTTAATTTCAATTGGCTATTTGTTTGGGCCTCTTGTGCGCGCCTGTGTTAACGTGCGCTTTGTTGGCGTGTAGCGGCGACGCTGATGCGTTATGCACATCTGTAAACATTACCGAATGCCTTCCAGTTGCTAAATAAAAGCGGACTTTCTACACAAACAAACGTACGTGTCATTAGTATGAGAAAAAAAAGGAGATTTTTAACTGTGTCGGGCTCGGATATAAATATCTTAATGCCTGTCGGGCTCGGGTCGGGTTCGGTTACTGCCCTGTCGGACACGGGCCGGTCTCGGACAGAAAAATGCGGCCCAATCCGCACTCTGGTGTGTACTAAGAGACTTTATCAGTGTTTAAATATTATAAGTGTTTTCCCTGCAACAAATGACAACAAAGAATATCATTTTGTGAACTGCTGTGCATGACCATCAAGGAATATACAAAAAAAGACAACATAGCTAAAAAGTAATGAGAGGTTTTAATTATGTCCTGACCAGGCCCGCCGACAGGGGGGGACAAACGGGTCTGTTGTCCCGGGCCCAGGGTAGGGGGGCCCAGAACTGGGCCCTCATTAAATTATGGAATAATTGTTAAAAAATAAATAAAATAGGCATATTTGTGGAAAAAATATCTAATATTTGAGTTACATAAAAGCTTTTTATTTGTTTTCTTCCTAATTGTCCTTGAAATAGTGGTCAAGAACCCCGCCCACCCCCAAAACAAAAAATGGTTTGGCCACTGATCAAAATTTGATGTTGTCATTTGATTTGAAGTTCAGTAGGCTAACGTTACGATCAAAATGTCCGGTCAGCACAAGTCTGGTGCTCAGAAAAGAAAAGAAAAGAGAAGAAGGGAAGAAGAAAATAGAGGCCTTCGAGATGTCCTAAACAAATATTTTAAAAAGGTGGTGACGGAGAAGCTGGAACTAACGTTAGTAAAGTCAACGTAGAGCAAGGTAAGAAACAAGCGCAGCCAACGTTTATGAGTGTTGTCAAAGACCCGGTACTTCGGTACCAAGTCGGTACTAATTTTGTTTTAAACGTCACGCCCACGGTACCAGGTTTTCTCAAACCCGGTACTTGATGCTGGCGTGCATGCCCGGCAGCGTGCAGTTAGCGTCCTCTTCATAAAAGTGCTGAGACATTGCGACCGGCGGTGCTGCTGATGTGGTGGCTGTAAATCCACTTGTTGATAAGAAAGGAGGAAAGAGACACATATGGAAATATTTTGGATATTAGCTCATAATAGCGACGCGGCGCTTCGTTTTACAGGCGCGAAGTTCATTGTTGCATAGCAACGACTGACGCCACGGAAGAGCACGCTTGTGGAAAGGAGAAAGCGGTGCGAACTGCGCTCTCCATGATGACGAGGAAGTATTAGCAAAGAATTCATTGATTTCTAGCCCTTGCATTAGCTTTACTACTAGATATATTTATGGAGATGAGAAATAAAAAGCCGGCTGAAATGCGTCACTGTTGGCATCGGTGAACAGATAATGGGCAGATCCGAGTCTATTTTTGCTGCGCTGCTCATGCTTAATTAAAAGTGAAAGCACACTTTTGATGGACAAAAAATAAATATGATTTCACACAAAAAGTGCCCAAAATGCACAGATTTTGCATGTCTAGTATGTTTTAACAAGAACTGCAGTAGGCTATGTCAGAAAAAAAAATGAAAACATTTATAGAAAATGTACCCATTTAAACGTGTTTTTATTATTCAGTTTGGGTAAAAGTATATGGTGTTTTATAAAAAAAAAAAAAAAAAATGGAAGTCTGCTGTAAAGTGGTTAGAAAATATGCCTATTTTATTTATTTTTTTAACAATTATTCCATAATTTAATGAGGGCCCAGTTCCATCTAAGATTATCTTGTCCCGGGCCCAGGCAAGACTGTCAGCTGGCCTGGTCCTGACGTCATTGTTGTCTTTATATATGCTGCACCGCCATGTTTCCTCTTTAGGAGGTTATGTCATGTAGTAGTGTTTTCAAAAATACCGGTATTTCTGAAGGTACCGGGGTAATACCGGGGTATTATTTGAATATTAGAATATTGGTGTTATTGTAGAGAGGTTTCAAATAGGTCGTGTATGAAGACACTCCCATATGCGTTAGTAAACGCAATGTCTCGTTCCCTTCGCCTCAGGGAACCGAGGTCACGTACGTAACTGAGACGATCTCAAACTGAGCTCGAATCTTTAAAATTCTACCTTTCACAATCTCTTCCATCTTAAAAGATCAGTGAGTAAAACTCTTAGCAAATAACTTGGCAACTCCTCCACTACGAGAGGTTTTATTACTTAAAAGCCAGACCGCCCCATTCTTCTGCCCAATCATTTTTATCATCACTGTGTGTTTCTAGTAAAAATAACATCAAGTTGTTTCTGCATCATTACTTCATATGTTTCCGCCCTGTTTACACAATCTCTGGCTCCGTTTACATTTAAAGATGCAATACTGATATCTCTCATATGCAAAGAAATAAATACAAATAAACAAAGTTAAAGAGTTAAGGCCAATTTCCTGACATTATTATTTAGTTGATTTGAGTTTTGTAAAAAATATTTTCATCCGATATACGTTGTGTAAAACATCCCACACTCCTTAAACTCTTAGTATTTCCACAAAGAGTTTCAGATCTGGAAGAAATCAGCAATCTGTCCAACCTTCTGATTTTTTGTCAGTTTTGTTAGCATCATAATCATGACATTTCCATTCACTCTGAGAACAATCAGAATCTCAGAGAAAATGTTCTCTGTTTCTGGCTTGCTTTGACCCTGCCTCTCAAAACATCCTGATCCACTTCCATCATTGAGTTCTCACCCAGATTAACACTTTCTGAGACATTTCATTATATCAGTAAAGACATTGTAGACGAAATCATAAAAATCATGTAGGTAAATCTCCTTAATTAAGTCAGATTTGCTCCAGAATGCGATCTTTTCCAAATTTATCGAATCGTGACAATTATTTGGCTAATGTATTTAATAAAAGTCGGAACATTAGACAAAATAACTTTCTTCGCGAGGGTTAAAAGAGGAAGCACATGTGTGAATAAACCACGAATCACTGCTGCATTATTCATTTTTAAAGCTGCTAAACACACTTAATATCCAAAAACATCTCCGATGACCAAAACAAACACACGCTCACCGTGGACACACTTTAAACTCCCAATACTCAATTAACTTTGTTTTCACTACTCGGTATAAACCTGGTAATAAAGCTCAAACACAAAAGAGAAAGCCAGAAAAAGAAAAGACACAATATATCTTGCCACAGCGGGCTAAACTCATTCGTACTCACCTCACACTCCTCACACTCGCCCTACAGACGCGCACGCATGCGTAGAGAGAGAGAGAGAGAGAGAGAGAGAGAAAGAGAGACAGAGACAAAGTACAGTACTTTTATTTTCTTATGTTCATAATGTCATGTTAAATGCGTATTTAATTTTAATTGTATAGTATATAGTTTTTATTTTATTTGATTCATTACCTGACACCTTATTTTAATATATAGGAGAGAATTGTTGTATCTTTATTGTTATTTGTTACTATTTTATTATTATTATTTGTGTATTTAATGCAGAACTGGGCCCTGACAGTCTGTTAAAAAAAAAATAAAAAAATTATCTTCCAGAAAAAAAACAGATACACATTAACTCTGGGAAAGCTGCAATAGAACACACATATATATATATATATATATATATATATATATATATATATATATAT
Source organism: Xyrauchen texanus (assembly GCF_025860055.1). Taxonomy (NCBI): domain Eukaryota; kingdom Metazoa; phylum Chordata; class Actinopteri; order Cypriniformes; family Catostomidae; genus Xyrauchen; species Xyrauchen texanus. The sequence continues at coordinate 64,473,275 of NC_068276.1, read as the reverse complement.
ATATATATATATATATATATATATATATATATATATATATATATATGTGTGTTCTGGCTGTGAATGCACAAAAGAGAAAGCAAGAAGAGCATTCTATGCTTTTAAAGGCAAATTTACCCAAATAGACATTCCTGTAACAATCTGGTCTAAGATCTTTGATAGTATTATAATGCCTCTATATGGATATGAGGTTTGGCAAACATTCTAAGAGTTCAGTGAAGAACACCTACTAATGCATGCCGGGCCAAAATAGGCAGATACCCCCTAATTATACATATTGAAAAAATTTTCCTCAAATGTATTTCTTTTGAGAGGGGAGAGAGAGAGAGAGAGAGAGAGAGAGATCAATTTGAAAAAGTTTAACTACTCTTTTAGTGCATTCAAGCTGTTGAAGCTGTGTTCTTGAACATAAACACCTAAACACACACATATAAATCATGACTGAATTAGACACAGACACTGCTGTGACTCTGCAGTACAAATTCAGTAATTCACAGTAATATTTAAAACGTGTTTATTTCTCATCTAAAGGAGGGCTGAACACCTGGGAAATATAACATCCTCAGGTTGATGCATATGAGACCACTTGAGCACTGGCTTCAGACTTGAGTCCCGAGATGGGCATGGTGCCACGGAACTGTGTGTTCATCACCTCTTTCCGCCAACAGATATCCAACCCTTAGACAGACCGCTGTTTTCTGTGGACAGGAGGCCCCCTACAGCAGGTGTCCTGACACGTTCTGGTCACCACAGTCGCCTCCAAACAGGGTTGGGGCGCCGTGCGCAATGGGCATTCAGCCGCTGGCTCCTGGACGGAGCCCCGGCTGGGTTGGCACATCAACTGCCTTGAGTTGCTGTAAATTCTTGCCCTGCAGAGGTTTCTCCCGCTACTTCGGGGCAAGCACATCTTGATTCGCTCAGACAGCACCACCATAATAGGGAAATAAATCGCCTTGTATCTCCTCCTTTGGAGCCAACAGTGACTCGTTGCGCACCAGTCATATCCCGGGCAACCTCAATACGGCAGCGGACGTACTGTCGCGACAGGGCACGCTAAGCGGAGAGTGGAGCCTCCACTCCAGGCAGTTCAGCTGATTTGGGAGCGGTTTGGCAAAGCACAGGTAGACCTGTTTGCTTCCCAAGAGACCGCCCACTGCCCGCTCTGGTACTCCCTAGTGGAGGCTCCCCTCGGGATAGACGCGATGGCACACAGCTGACCCCGGGGGCTGAGCAAGGTCAGGGAGGACGAGGAACAAGTCACTCTAGTGGTCCGCTATTGGCCCACTTGGTTCTCGGATCTTACGCTTCTCACGACAGCACCTCCCTGGTAGATCCCCCTGTGAAAGGACCTTCCTTCTCAGGTACGGGGCACCCTCTGGCATCCGCACTAGGCTTCTGAAACCTCCACGTCTGGCCCCTGGACGGGATGCGGAAGATCTAAGTATCCTACCACCTGCTGTCGTAGACACGGTCAACCAGGAGACTTTACGCCCGGCACGCAGCCGCCAGTTCCTGGACGGGGTCCTGGCTGGGCTGGCGAAACTAACCTAGATTTGCTTTAAATTCTTGCCCTGCGGAGGTTTCTCCCACTACTTCGGGGCAAGCACATCTTGATTCGCTCAGACAGCACCACCACGACAGGGTAAATAAATCGCCAATGCAGTGTGCGCTCTCGTCACATGTCGCAACTCGCCCGCCATCTCATCCTTTGGAGCCAGCAGTGACTCAGGTCGTTGCATGCCACTCATATCCCTGGCAACCTCAACACGTCAGTGGGCATGCTGTCATGACAGGGCATGCTCAGTGGAGAGTGGAGGCTCCCCCCAGGTGATCCAGCTGATTTGGGAGCGGTTCCATCAAGAGGGCTGGGGACCTGCAAGCGTTCTCTGTCAGTGACACTTGCCTGGATTTCAGTCCGGCAGACACCATGTTGTCCTAAGACCGTGACTGGGCTATGTGCCCAAGGTTCCTACAACCCCCTTCAGGGACCAGGTAGTGAACCTGCAAGCGAAGCTGACCCTGGAGGAGGCAGACCCAGCCTTTTCGTTGCTGTGTCCGGTGCATTCTTTGTGTACCTATGTGGACCGCACGCAGTGCTTTAGATGTTCTGAGCAGCTCTGTGTCTGTCTCTGTCTCCAAACAGAGGCTTTCCCACTGGGTCGTTGATGCCATCGCTTTGGCCTTATACACCCAGGCCGTGCCCACCCCCTTGCGGGTTCAAGTACACTCGACAAGAAGTGTGGCATCCTCGTTGGCACTGGCCAACGGCACCTCCCTAGCAGACATCTGCAGAGCAGCGGGCTGGGCAACACCCAATACCTTTACAAGATTCTACAATCTCAGTCGGTCTCATCACATGTTTTCTCAGGTCCGAGCATGTAGAACTCGGTAATACGGAACAGCTGACCAGGTGTTCCACTTGCACCTAGTGCCCTTCACCAAAGTGATCCAGTGCGCTCTCTCTCTCCCAGGTTAGCCACTAAGCTCACACTCCCTGGATGTACTTCCTCTCTAGCCCTTTGGTTCACAAATTCCCAACCAGACCCACTAAGAGTAGTAATGACTCTGTACTGGGAGAGGTGCTCCACAGGGGTCAGTTTTTCACGGTAATCCCTTGTGATGTATTTTCCGTGGTATGGCCCCCCTTCGTTGGTGGGCCTGTGTCTCCCTTGGGCAGTCCCTGCTGCCCCACGGTTGCTGTGTTTGCAGTAACTCCTCCCTCGCTACCACTGCGCCACTTCCACGTGTGGCTTGAAAACATATGCGACATATTTGCCACATTTACCTCCCCCCAGCCTGGGCAGGATGTGGTCTATGCAGGGTCTTTTCCCCCTGAAAGAATAGGAGCTGGAAAAGAACACCCTCCCCAATTGCATATTATAGCATTAAGATGGCCCCAGCCGCATTTACACTCTATGCGAGAAACAAAGAGAAAGAGAAAAGGTTGCTGCAGCCTGCTCCCATGCTTGGCACGTCACTTGTTCCCCCCTCAATGGGTGCCGGGAACCTAAAAGGTTTTATGACGAAATTTCTATGGGGCATTGGGAAAGGGAACATGCAGTCTGATGCAGCCTGCTTCTCCAGCCTGCTTCTCTAGCACACAACTGACTGCTCGCACCTGCATCAGCATCTCACGTAACACGGTTCAGCGTCATGGCTTCATTGGATAAGGACCCCTAGTGTCACTCACTCGACACAACATCGAAGTGGTATATGCAGTCAATGTATCATACAAAGAAAAGTGTTTACTTCAAACTGCAGTCTTGTATAGTCAGACTTATCCACAATTTGTTTCCATCTGGGAACGGAGGATACAGTAACCTAGAAGTTTTCATTTACTCTGCAATAATTATTTGAGATAGTTCACAAAACTAACCCTGCAGCAGGATACCAAAAGTATTGACACTACGGCACCACATTGATCATTCTTTCAGGATGCTGCTATCATTAATACACTAACACTTGAGTCATTATTAAACACACTTCATATGTTCTTCTATGAGTCTGTGACATAGTGAAGACTTTAAAATTTTTATTTTAAAGTCTTTAAAGTCTTTTCCCTCTTGTGAAGTAACAGCCAAACACCAGTTACTTGCCAATAAATAACACATTTATTAATTAGTTATAAGTCATATGAGAGAAAACTAAATTTTAATTTAAAGATGTTATACAAATGCTTAACTAATCTTCTCAGTTGTTTTGCTGGGGCTTTCTCTTAAGACTTTTTTTTCTGTACAGGGCGTATTTAATTACATTCATAGAAGAAAACAAAAACTTCCTCTCCATTGTTTAAACATGAATTACATACTCCATCTGGAATGTGCTTCTTGGCAAGTTGTAGATCCAGATACAATGAAACAAATGTGTAAAACTTATAAGCTGTTGTGCAACTCTTGTATAATTAAATGTGACCATATAAACACAACATAATATAATGCTACAAAGTGATTAAAAATATTAACAAACATGAAAATGTAGTCGTCACACGGTAATTATTCACCTTTAACATTGAGAATAAAACAGTAAATCTCCTGTGATGTTGCTGGTATTCCATCTCTATTTCCTCGACAGCAGAACTGATGTTGATCAGACTCAGTAGCTCCTCTGATAGTGAGAGTGTTTGTGTTTACAGTGTAACGCTCAGACTCAGACATGACAGTTTATGTCTTTATACCACTCATATCTCTAGTTATTTTAATCAGACTCAATGTCACACTTCATGATCACTGTCTCTCCAGTGAAAACAGATAATCGTCAATCCACCGTAATCTTCAACCTGCTGTAACCATCAACCCACCGTAACGTCAACCCGCTGTAACTGTCAACCCGCTGTAACGTGAAACCGCTGTAACCGTCAGCGCTGTAACCGTCAACACGCTGTAACGTTCAAACTGCTGTAACCGCCAACCCGCCGTAACCGTCAACCCGCCGTAACCGTTAAACTGCTGTAACCGTCAACCCGTGTTGGTTTCGATTTCAAAATTAAAAAACTTGGCACCTCAAGCATTAGGAGCAGCGGTTTTAGGGTAGTGATGTCGAATTCTCATTGATTCATTGAAATATTTGGCAATGCCTTACAGTTGAATGTGCTATTTCTACAAGTTTATTACCCCAGTTGTACTTTACTTTGAGTGTATTTAAGTTGTTTAATAATAATAATAATAATAATAATAATTCCTTTCATTTATACAGCACTTTTCTAGGCACTCAAAGCGTTTTACATAGTACAGGGGGAATCTCCTCAACCACCACCAGTGTGCAGCATCCACTTGGATGATGCGACAGCAGCCATAGTGCGCCAGAATGCCCACCACACACTAGGTATTGGCAGAGAGGAGATGGTAGAGTGATGTAGCCAATTCAGGGACAGAGATTATTAGGAGGCCATGATATATAGGGGCCAATGGGGGGGAATTTGGCTAGGACACCAGGGTTACACCCCTACTCTTTTACAAGAAGTGCCCTGGGATTTTTAATGACCACAGAGACCTCTTGGACCTCAGTTTTAATGACCACAGAGACCCTTGGACCTCAGTTTAACATTCAGACTGCATGACATAAAGCACATGCTGCGTGTGATCAACAACATTTTGTGGTATGCACCTGATGACATCACAGCGCCAAGGCTCGTGGTGCCACAGTGCCTAAGGGGGGTCATGCTAAGTTATGCCCACGACGCACCATGTGCCGGGCACCACGGCGCCAGAGCCACTTATGAGACACTGAAACATGTGGCATACTGGCCCCGCATGCAGGAACATGTGACAGAATATGTCAGAGAATGCCTGGTTTGCTGCCAGTTTCAACCGGCAAACCCAAACCACAGAGCTCCACTGCAACGCAGGAGAGTCACATTCCATGGTCAGACCTCCAAATCGACTGGGTAGGACCTCTGCCCAGGTCAAGGAGGGGCAACAAATACTTCCTCAGTGTCGTGTGCCAGTTCACAAAGTGGGTAGATTGTCTTCCAGCACCCAACGACACTGCCCAGACCACGGCATACCTCCTGATGAACCACATCTTCTCCAGGTTCGGACTGCCTCTGAGAGTCAACTCAGACAGAGGCACTCACTTTACGGCTGAGATTATGCAACAGATCTGGAGACTCCTGGGAGTCCAAATTCAACTACACATCAGTCATCATCCAATCTCATCTGGCCAAGTGGAACGATCGAACCGAACCGTGGTCAGTATGTTGAAGAAGTATGTGTCGGCCAATCAGAAGGACTGGGATGTAAAACTCCCGCTGGTGCTAATGGCTCTCAGAGCCACCCCGCAGAACTCGGCTCACGTGTCTCCCTTCGAACTAATGACTGGGCGGCAGATGACACTGCCACTGCATCTGCTGTATCAGCCTCGTCACGCCCTGCACCACTCATCAGTACCTCGACGAGCTACACCGGCACCTGAAAGCAACATTTGCTTTTGCACAACAACAGCTTCAAAAGAGTGCCGAAGGACAGAAAGCATACTATGATCAGAAAGCGTCGCACCAAGAACTGGACGTGGGCGACAGGGTCTGGTATTATAGCTTCATTCAGCCATCCCGCACAGCCTCCCATCGGCTGTCAAAGAAATTACTGCCCCACTGGACAGGACCCCATGAGATCACTCTCCCCGGTGGCGTACCGAATCCAACTAAACCGGAGACAGAAAGAGCCGGTTTTCAAATGGGTCCACCGTAATCAAATAAAACGACATGTGGCTGACAGGGAAAAGCGGGGAGGGGCCAATGCAAACTAACCTGATTTCCATCCTAGGAGTCGAAAGACCGCCCTGCACTACCAAGGACGACCCTCGCTGACCCCCTTGTCTCTCTCCCTTTTTGCCCTTACTAGGATGCTGCTGTGGTTCACATCATGTGCCTCCAGTCAACCAGAAGTCAACAGCAGTCGGACATCATCTCACCCGGTCCGGCATCAGGCATCGTCCTGAGGGAACAACCGGGACTCCTGATCACCAACTGCCGGACCCACACCCAGAAAGTGTACGATCGACTCGACCCCCGCAACGTCTACCGGGCCCACTACCCCAGTGCGGTAGCCCAATACAGCTGGGCAGGTGCCCGATGGACAGAGGACTCCCTCTCTCACGCTGAGGCCGATGTCACGCACATGCTCAACCAACTTGAGAAAATGACTGTCACACAAGCGGAGTTAGGTGGACACAACCACCGCTCCAAACGGTTCCTGGGAGCTTTGCTCGGAGCTGCCGCCGCCGTCGGAACTCTGTTTAACATTGGTATGTCTAGTGTCAACGCAGTGAACCTAGCCACCATGAGGCGGCATGTGGCCGAAATTCAGACTGAGATACCACAGCTAAAAGAGCAACTCACCACACAAAGTGCATCCCTGCAGACCATCGGCAAGACCTTGAGAGGAACTGTGGTAATTCTTAACACTCACAGCGTTCTGCTGAAGCAGACAGTGAGCTCCATGAAACAGCTGTTCAACGTCTTCCAGAACGACTTCGCTCAAACGCAGCTGGTCACAGCCCTGATGACAGACATGCTGCGGGAGGTGAGCTCCTCCATTGACAGCCTAGCCATGGGTAGAATCCCACCATACCTGATACCCTTAAGCCTTGTACAAACCGTGCTGGCTTCCACCATCACCACCACAACTGACCCATTACAACTACACCTTGCCTTCTCTCTGGGTAGCGCCATCCCACTCTACGTTGACACAGAGGAGAGGGAAGTGGGTTTTCTCCTGAACCTACTCATCATAGAGTCAAGCCAAATCTACCGGCTCAAGGATATTGTCAACATCGGGTTTTGGAAAAGTAACACACACATCAAGATCCACACCCCAGACGTGGTGGCCTACCACGACAGCGACCCAAGGCTGTACCTGGCCCCAAATCTGCACATGTGCACGTTGACCAAAGACATTCACTACCTCTGCCCCAGCAAACCCTTCCTCAGAGACAACACTGACGGAATCTGCGGGCTGCAACACCTGGGCAGCAATACCCGCTGCCCCGCCGATGCCAAGCCTCGCACTCAAGTCAGCGAGACACAAGCCGAGATCGTAGGCGACAGGTGGCTCGTTAACACTCCTGTGCACGCAGCTACACTCACCTACGACCAGCATGACACAGCCACCCGTCTCACCTTGCCCAACCAGAGCATGTGGATTCAAGTCCCGAAAGGTGCCATCCTCCACCTCGATGACCTGGCACTATACCATCTCCCAGGTGAAGAGTACGAAACAGAACTGGAAATCCCATCTTTTTTCCAGAATCAAAACCTCACCCTAGATCCAGAACTGGAACTATGGATCGAAAGAGAGGGCTCCCAGTTAATTGACATTGCTCCTATCGACACAGCCCTCCAAGCCTTGTCTCGAATGCCCATCTTGACCACCTCACCTGTTGTCCGAGCCTGGACCGCAGCGGACACTGCGCTGTGCATCTCTATGGGAATCAGCCACCTCCTGACACTAGGCCTGGCCTTCATCCTGTACAGGAGGCTCAACGAGATGCAAACATCCACAGCCAAGCTCACGAAAGCCATGTCCGTAGGTTTCCGACGGAACCCCCGGAAAGAGGGGACTACAACAGACACCACTTTGAACCTCATCGAATTGAGCCCTCCGTCCGAATAACCACCTACTACAACACCCTCATGATTCACCTGCCATCCGCCAGGGCTCGACATTAAGGCTTGTCCGCTTGTCCAGGACAAGTGGATTTTTTGTAGGACAAGTAGAAGAGAAAATTAGTTGTCCGACCGGACAAGTTAAATTTCAAACAAAATAAAATGCCATGTTACTTCACGTTATGTGCCACTCATTACGTCTATTTTACAGATTTAATTGAATCGATTTGAAACTAACACATTTTTTAATAAACACAAGATTTTGACGGTACACCTAGCTTTGTTCATTTAATTTCAATTGGCTATTTGTTTGGGCCTCTTGTGCGCGCCTGTGTTAACGTGCGCTTTGTTGGCCGTGTGCGGCGCACGCTGATGCGTTGCGCACATCTGTAAACATTACCGAATGCCTTCCAGTTGCTAAATAAAAGCGGACTTTCTACACAAACAAACGTACGTGTCATTAGTATGAGAAAAAAAAGGAGATTTTTAACTGTGTCGGGCTCGGATATAAATATCTTAATGCCTGTCGGGCTCGGGTCGGGTTCGGTTACTGCCCTGTCGGACACGGGCCGGTCTCGGACAGAAAAATGCGGCCCAATCTGCACTCTGGTGTGTACTAAGAGACTTTATCAGTGTTTAAATATTATAAGTGTTTTCCCTGCAACAAATGACAACAAAGAATATCATTTTGTGAACTGCTGTGCATGACCATCAAGGAATATACAAAAAAAGACAACATAGCTAAAAAGTAATGAGAGGTTTTAATTATGTCCTGACGTCATTGTTGTCTTTATATATGCTGCACCGCCATGTTTCCTCTTTAGGAGGTTATGTCATGTAGTAGTGTTTTCAAAAATACCGGTATTTCTGAAGGTACCGGGGTAATAACGGGGTATTATTTGAATATTAGAATATTGGTGTTATTGTAGAGAGGTTTCAAATAGGTCGTGTATGAAGACACTCCCATATGCGTTAGTAAACGCAATGTCTCGTTCCTTCAGCCTCAGGGAACCGAGGTCACGTACGTAACTGAGACGATCTCAAACTGAGCTCGAATCTTTAAAATTCTACCTTTCACAATCTCTTCCATCTTAAAAGATCAGTGAGTAAAACTCTTAGCAAATAACTTGGCAACTCCTCCACTACGAGAGGTTTTATTACTTAAAAGCCAGACCGCCCCATTCTTCTGCCCAATCATTTTTATCATCACTGTGTGTTTCTAGTAAAAATAACATCAAGTTGTTTCTGCATCATTACTTCATATGTTTCCGCCCTGTTTACACAATCTCTGGCTCTGTTTACATTTAAAGATGCAATACTGATATCTCTCATATGCAAAGAAATAAATACAAATAAACAAAGTGGTAGGACGCGTTGAGAGAGAGAGAGAGAGAGAAAGAGAAAGAGAGACAGAGACAAAGTACAGTACTTTTATTTTCTTATGTTCATAATGTTATGTTAAATGCGTATTTAATTTTAATTGTATAGTTTATAGTTTTTATTTTATTTGATTCATTACCTGACACCTTATTTTAATATATAGGAGAGAATTTTTGTATCTTTATTGTTATTTGTTACTATTTTATTATTAGGGCCCAAGCACAAAGTGCGTAGGACCCTATTGTTTTCGTTAGGATTATTATTATTAGGGCCCAAGCACAAAGTGCGTAGGACCCTATTGTTTTCGTTAGAATTTTATTAGGGCCCAAGCACAAAGTGCGTAGGACCCTATTGTTTTCTTTAGGATTATTATTATTATTATTATTAGGGCCCAAGCACAAAGTGCGTAGGACCCTATTGTTTTCGTTAGGATTATTATTATTATTATTATTATTATTATTATTATTATTATTCTTACGACTATTGGGGCACTTTTGGGGCTCTTAACGTGCTCAAAAACTCTTGAATTTTTGCACACTGGTCAGAACCCTCGGCCATTAGGGCCGGGCTGAAGCTGGTACCCGGGCGTGGCAGGGGGGCTCGACAGCGCCCCCTGGAACAGGGTCCGAAAACTTGGTCTATAACTCAAACACGCTTGCATGTAATAATATGAAACTCGGTACACATATAGATCTCATCGTTTCATATATCCTTCATACTTTTACTTTTTACCCCAGCCCAACAGGAAACCGTCTATTTAGGGTTTTTTGGAAAACGCACGCAATGGAATGTGAAATACTCCTCCTAGAGAATTCCACCAATCGCCACGAAACTCGGTCAGCATGAAGTCAAGACATTGAGGATGAAAAATTGGTCAGCGGATTTTTGATATCTCAAACGGTTTGGCCGTAGCGAGGAAACGAAATGATGGCGCGAAAAGAGAAACAGGAAGTGTGTTATAACTTCTGTATACATTAATTGATCTCGATGAAACTTCAGCGGTGTGTTCGCTGTAAGAGGCCGATCGCATGGATGTGACTATTGTGAGTCAAAGTTATAGCGCCACCAACTGGCAGAAGGAAGTGTGTCACTTTCAAAATGCTTTAAAATCACCCACTTATTGTTACATGATTTACTTCAAACTTTATGTGTATAATGTAAACACCCGGCAGATGTAGACGTGTGAAAGGATTATTGATATCTTAAATACTGTTGTCGTGGCAGCTCTTCAAACTTGAATTTTCTTTTTTGATGCCTGGTGCAGGGGCTCAGTAGCGCCACCTTCAGACAAAAGTGGGGTATTGGTTTCATACTTTGACCTAGAGTCACAAAACTCAGGAATTATATTGATCTCATCGAGCCGAACAACTTTCTAATATACAGTCATTAGCTCCGACCAACAGGAAGTCAGATATTTTGGTTTGAATGTGGAACACATTTTTCAAATGAACTTTGAAGCTCAGAAAAAAAGGCCATAAAGGTAGCATATGGGAGCAAAAAGCAAGGAAATGTGTTATAACTTCTGCATACATTAACTGATCTCGATGAAACTTCAGCAGTTTCTTTACTGGAAGAGGCCGGTCGCATGGATGTGACCATTGTGAGTCAAAGTTATAGCGCCACCAACTGGCAGAAGGAAGTGTGTCACTTTCAAAAAGCTTTGAAATCACCCTCTTATGTCTCAAGTGAACAAACAGACCAACAGAAAGAAATATTTTGGTTTGAATGTAGAACACATTGCAAATGAACTTTGAAGCTCCAAAAAGCACACAAAGGGATAAAAGCAAGGAAGTGTGTTATAACTTCTGCATACATTATCTGATCTCGATGAAACTTCAGCAGTGTGTTCGCGGGAAGAGGCCGGTCGCATGGATGTGACTACTGTGAGTCAAAGTTATAGCGCCACCAACTGGCAGAAGGAAGTGTGTCACTTTCAAAATGCTTTGAAATCACCCCCTTATGTCTCAATTGAACAAACAGTTGATAAAGAAATCGGTATCAATATATTGAATTATGAATTATTGCAGTGATCAACTGTGATGTCCGGTTAAGATGAAAATAAACTATTACTCTGTCTAAGCGATTATCTTTCTGAAACACGTCACAAAAACTTACAGAAACTGATAACACAAACATGATGTTGGAAATATACACTTATCAGAATATTTATATTAAACTTGTCTATTTCAGTTAAAGCCATTTCAGTTATAAAGCTGTCTCATATGTAATTTCTCCTTTAATTCTATAATATAACCACTAGGTGGAGGTCTAAGCTTATTTTCTGTATTCTCTAGAGGTGGAAATTTTGATTCTTTCCAGAGACTCGTTCATTTTTAGTTCGTTCACCAAAATGATTCGTTCAGATTCGTTCACTGATTCGTTCAGTTTTTTTTTTCCATATTACACAAATACGTCAGCAGCAGGTGCGGCAAAATGTGTTGTTCAACTAACGTATTTACTTGTTACAAAATAAAAACTGATTTGACTTTATTAAAAATGGTGCCCTACTCATTAAATGGATAAAATAAGTCTAAATAAGTGATCAAAGTCTTTACACTCTTTTATCTTTTAAATTACACTCTTTTCGGATGACCAAATCACAAGTGTTTTTTAATTTGTTTGCATACTAGGCAGGCTAGTTAACATTTTATTTGTTTGGTCAGAACGAGTTAAACGAGGAGTTATGTTCTGTATGTAAGATATGAATTGCGCGTGCACAGTACGGATACCTGCACTTTGCATTCACTTTCTGCTGATTGATGAACTAGATTGACAGAATGGCCGACCTGGTACACGAACTGGGTATAGCAACCAGTTCGTTCAATTCGTTCACGAACGGGAGATCTCTCTCTCGTTCAGACTCAAAACAGAGCAATATGATAATAGGCTTGTTTGAGATGCGCCTTGCCTCGCCTGAAATGTAGGTGAGAGTAGGCGGCTGCAGTGAGGGGAGGAGTGAAAAAAGTGCAGGCAAGCCGGACACTTCTGAATCTCGCTGTGTTGTGGACCGCAAACGTCAGCAATGGAAGAGATCGCGTTCGCGTTCTTTATCGCAGACGAAGTGGATGCAATTGAAATACCACTGTTTTTACACTAAGATGGTTATGAGGAGGAGAATCACCGAAGGTGAACAGTGCTCATTACTTAAAATGCCTTACCTTGTTTCTGTTCTGCATTTCTCACTTGTTGCATTATATATGCTGCATATTTTTTATCTCTAAAAGGGAATTTAAATCAATAAAATAAAATTAATTCCATCATCAAGCATCCAAATTTTTATTTATTTTTTTAACTCACCATTCTTTATTGTCTCAGCAATTTCTTTGCTTACTGTTAATGTTATTGCTCCCTGGGAGTCTGATAGTGTTAATAACACATTCTCCATCTTGCTACAATTTAACTTTGTGGGTGCCTCTTATAATCAAAGCCATAATGAGAAATGATGAGCATACAGATGCTGCACTAAATGTACATTGTTATCCCTAATTATGGGTTAAACATTTCAGAGCGGGATATGGCACAGCTGATTAACCTAATGATGTGTATCCTACTTAAGGGATAGTTTACCCAAAGATAAAAAAAAATATTTGGGTGACCTATCCCTTTTTTACATGAAAAATATTCTATATAAATATATTACACAATTGTTTGTCACCTTAATGTAAGTTTGAATTTCATGTTTAATGATTAGGAAAAGTGTGTACAGCAAATTATTATTCAAAAATAATGTGAAACAAAAACACATTCTAAATTAAGAAATTAGCATGTGTGGGTTTTGTTTACTGCACTCCAGGAATAAGACATACCCAGATAAAGATATCAGATAAAAACACACAAACATGAGGCCTAATTGTAAAACTGTCACATTTGATGTGTATGCATGTATTGATGGATTGACTAATTTATTTAATGGAATAATGTGGTACAAAAATGTCAATGTACAAAATTAACACAAGCATACAATACAATAAAGAGAAAATTACAACAAACAGGACTTAAAACCAAGAAAATAAAAATAAAAGGATAAAAAAAGCACATGTACTAATTACTAATAAAGTTCTATAGAAAAAGTAAATAGTTTTAGGCTATAGGTAATGGACTTCTTAGAATTAAGGGAAAAAAATATCAGCTGATAATCGCAGCCAATGAGCATTAAGTTGTGTCATCAGCAAGTCGTTTCCCATCATGCTTTTGATCAGCGCAGTCGGTGGAGAGCAACTGCGCGCGACTACAGAATCCGACACGTGCGCCTTGCGCTCGCGAGTGTTTTTTGACATACGTCAGCATGACATCAGAGCAAGGCGGACCGCTCTCGGACACATTTCTAACCGGCATGCATTACGCGCTGATCACCGGTGATCGGTTCTGCGCAGATTTTGCTCATCTCAAACAAGCCTATTCATTCAGCAGAGTAGATCCAACCAATTACATGCCCCTTCTAAGCCCGAGCTGAAATGCTATTAGCTGACGTGAGTCACGTGACGCAAATGAGATGGAATGACGTGACGCAAATAATCAATACTCAAAATTTTTTTTATGTTTTACAGTTTTTAAACAAACAAAAGTGCATGACATGACTCAAACATATATATTTTTATATTCATTTTTATTCACGAACGAGATGTATGTAACAGTTCATTTGACTCATTCAAACTCAAAGCAACTCAATAAAGGGCGTATTCGTTCACTAGATTCAACAAATCACATGCTCCGTCCTCGTATCATACTCGAAGGCTATTGGCTCGAGGTTTAGTCACTCTTTGTCTTTAACAGATGAAACGGTCCACAGAGCTACACGGTTCATTGAGCTGCGCATGTGCGCAATAGCGGCGCGCAGTGGTGGAGGGAGGAATTTCAGTGAACGAGAAATATGAGTCAATGGATAACGTGAACGAGAATGATTCGTTCACCTAAAAGATTCGTTCACGAACGTAACATCACTAGTATTCTCGTTGTTTTAACGTAAGAAGAAGACTTGTACGTGTTGACTGTTGAGAACGGTGTTTGGAGTTTTTAAAAGACACGGACCAGACGGAAAAACAAGACATACTGCATCATTGCGTTCAATATTTTAACGAGGGCCACTCGTACGCTGTACACGGTGTAAACATCAGCTTGAGGACTCTTAAAAATGTATATAGGTCTCAGTTCTGGATGGAGTTATTTGCAGACCTTAGAGATGCTGGATACTTCAACGGGAGTCGTGAGCGTCATTGCTTTGGTGATGTTACTCAGAAGGACTTGAATGAGTGTGTGAGACTGTGTAACAGTCGCAGGATTCGCCCTTCCAGAACAGCAGCTTGTCCAGAGGAGTGCCCAATGAACTCTATTACTTACCACAAGGTGATACATTGGTGATAAACAGATCAAAGTATTAATATAACGTTATATTGTAAACCGGTGATAAAACATCGATGCTTGTGTTTTACATTTTTAAGAAAAAAAAAAAAAATGGCAGCAAACAGCCGCTTTTATAATTATTGTTTTGCGATCTTTGCGATTGTTTTTCTTTCTGATTAATTTTCTGATAAAACTACCTTTTGTTGTTGAAATAACACCGTTCCAACGGGAGCGCGAAGTGGAGGGCGGGTCCACCTTCTTCATGTAGCCAATCAGATGAGCTAATCGCTAACTCTCGATTTACACTTATCTGATTGGTTTAAAAACACGCCAGTCACCAGAACACATCTTTAACATAATTTGGCTCAGACCCGTTCTCGTTGCTGCAATGGTACTTTTAATAATGCACACATGCATGTTAAATAATAAATAAATAAAAGAACAAATGAATAAATAAACCATGATTACTTAAAGGGGTCATATAATGGTACATGCACTTTTTCAAGTTGATTGTACTGAAATGTGTGTTGGCTGTGCCTGTACACAACCATCCTATTATGATAAAAATCCATCCAGTGTTTTTGTTTTAATCTCCTTGTATATTTTCCCCTGCCTCAAATCGAGCCGTTCGACCGTGTGACGTCACACGGTCGGACGCCCCTCCCAGGATTGTTGATTGACAGCAGTGTTTCAACACAGACCCGCCCTCGCTCGTGAGCGAGCTGTCAATCATAGTCCGTCATCATTGTTGATACACTGGAGCAGAATGGCGCCTAAGCGATTGTGGTGTTCTGTTCTTCAGTGTAATAACGAACACAGCAGTCATTTTGATGTTCCTAAATCTGAACCGCTGAAGACAACACATTCTCACACTCCAACTCGTCACATATGGACGCTTGGCCAGGACCCCTTGGCGTCACTTATTGACGCACTGGGTATACCTTTGGCGTAATTTTTCAACGTGCAGGGTAGTCCGATAGACTTCTATATATCTCTGAACCGGAGCCTGTAGCGTTGAAATTTGACGTCTTGGGTAAGCTCACCGCAATGGTCTGCTGCGAATGGGTCGAGACTGCAATAAATAAAAAGGAATAGGCTACAATAAATGATCTATGGCAGGGCTAGTATAATGGTGGCCCCCAGATCATCTTTATCTGGCCCTCCAACTGTTTTTTTATGTTTAAAAACCCTCACAATCTGATATCAAAGTGCCCTCTCAGCAAAGGTTTAGCGCGTTCATAGGCAACCGCATTCATCGGTGAGTTTAACAACGCTCATTGTGGTGTACAACCCTATTCATCGGTGAGTTTAACAACGCTCAACTGCAGGTAAAGCGGCATTCAGGGGTGAGTTTAACCAAAACAACGCTAAACTGCATGTGGCTAATGTTTACACTCAGGGTACATTACGGCATGTTTTCCATAACGTTACGACGTTCTAAATATAATTCATAATCCCACGTTTATAATGAACAACGCGTTATGGTTATTGTATTATTAAAAACTGTGTACGCAGGTGTTACAGTTAACATGGTAACACTAAGTTACACCTGGTTTACTTGTATGTTACTGATTAAGAAGTAATGTCAAAAAAACAGTTATAACTGCATGAAGATGAATGGTAACACAATACTGGCAAAATACTGTTTACATCTTGCAAATGCATATGATTCAAGACTAGAATTCCCCCAGAACGGAGGGAGGGCGGGGTGACCAAACCTCATTATCATTTAAAGTCATATGCACTGAAACGGCGTGCTGAAAACGGAGCTGTTTTTGAGCAGTTAAAATTAGTGTTTTCTTAAAATACTAATGAGAATTTTTAATAAAAGTATATTACAAAGTTTTCATTTAGACCCTAAAGATTCATATTAACTTGTACAAAAATTGCATTATATGACCCCTTTAAGGTTACAAATACACACACACACAAACACTCCATCATTGCAATCTTGACATTGCAGCCTGTTCATTATAGCCATAATAAAATATAATAATAAAATAGTAAACCTACCATATAAAAATTACTCTGTTTAAATAGTCAGTAGTACAATTAGTATCATTCACAGTAAGCACCGCTCCACTGTGATGTTTCCAAGCATATTTTTAGCTAATTAAAGAGGATGATTTTCTACGTCGGTATTGGAGCGTGAGTAAAGTACAAAGCCTATAATAACTGGCAGAAGGCAGTAAGAGAAACAGGAAGTCTGTTATAACTTCTGCATACATTAATTGATCTCGACTGAAACTTCAGCAGTGTGTTCGCTGTAAGAGGCCGATCGCATGGATGTTGCTATTGTGAGTCAGTTATAGCGCCACCAACTGGCAGAAGGAAGTGTGTCACTTTCAAAATGCTTTTAAATCACCCCTTATGTCTCAAGTGAACAAACAGACCAACAGAAAGTCAGATATTTTGGTATGAATGTGGATTTCTTGGAATTTGCACACATCTTCTCGACGGTCGAGCGAAGCTTACGTTATTGCCCGTCGTCGCGTGGCGACCCTAAAGGCCCGGGGTGGCGGTGCCACCGGCTTGGGCTCGTCATCGCTGCTCGCAGCTTTAATTAGGGCCCAAGCCTTGAAAAGGCAAGGCCCTATTGTTTTCAAGTTAGGATTAATATTATTATTTTTTTACTGACTATTGGGGCACTTTTGGGGCTCTTAACGTGCTCAAAACTCTTGAAACTTTGCACGCGGGTCAGAACCCGCGGCCATTAGGGCCGGGCTGAAGCTGGTACCGGGCGTGGCAGGGGCTCGACGGCGCCCCTGGAATGGGGTCCGAAAACTTGGTCCATAAATCAAACACGCTTGCATGTAATAATATGAAACTCGGTACACATATAGATCTCATCGTTTCATATATCCTTCATACTTTTACTTTTACCTCAGCCCAACAGGAAATCGTCTATTTAGGGTTTTTGGAAACGCATGCAATGGAATTTGAAATACTCCTCCTAGAGAATTCCACCTATCACCACGAAACTCGGTCAGCATGAAGTCAAGACATTGAGGATGAAAAATTGCCGGCGAATTTTTGATATGTCGAACGGTTTGGCCGTGGCGAGGAAACAAAATGATGGCGTAAAAGAGAAACAGGAAGTGTGTTATAACTTCTGCATACATTAATTGATCTCGATGAAACTTCAGCAGTGTGTTCGCTGTAAGAGGCCGATCGCATGGATGTGACTATTGTGAGTCAAAGTTATAGCGCCACCAACTGGCAGAAGGAAGTGTGTCACTTTCACAATGCTTTGAAATCACCCTCTTATTTTTACCCGATTTACTTAAAACTTTAGGTGTATAATGTAAACACACGGCAGATGTAGACATGTGAAAGGATTATTGATATCTTCGATACTGTTGCCGTGCAATGCTTCAAACTCGAATATTCTTTTTGATGCTTTTGAGACTCTTAGCATACTTGAAATTGCATGAAACTCGACAGACACATCACATTTATTAGCCAGTAGACATGTGCAAAGTTTCAGAAACGGGCGTGGTGCAGGGGCTCAGTAGCGCCACCTTTTGACAAAAGTGGGGGTTGCTTTACACTTTGACCCACAGTCACAAAACTCAGTAATTATATTGTTCTCATCGAGCCGGACAACTTTCTAATTTACAGTCATTAGCTCAGACCAACAGAAAGTCAGATATTTTGGTTTGGATGTGGATGTTTTGGAGAATTTTCTCTGCCTCTCTCACTGACCCTACGTCTCTCTGTGTCTGGGGGAAGGGGGGTGATTTGGCTGTTGAATGAGAATGCTTTTATTTTGGTTTTTCAAGGTTTTGGGGCCCTTAACGTGCTCGAAAACTCTTGAAACTTTGCACACGGGTCGGAACCCGCGGCCAACAGGGCCGGGCCAAAGATGGTACCCGGGCGTGGCAGGGGGGCTCGACAGCGCCCCCTGGAATGGGATTCGAACACTTGTCCATATATCAAACATGCTTGCATGTAATAATATGAAACTCGGTACACTTGTAGATCTCATCAGGCCGAACAACTTTCGTGCTCTAAGTTTTACGCCAGCCCAACAGGAAGTCGGCTATTATGGGTTGTTTGGAAACACATGCTCTGGAATTATATATATTCCTCCTAGAGAATTAATCCAAACACCACCAAACTCGGTCAGCATGAAGTCAAGACATTGAGGATGCTACATTGCGGACGGATTTTTGATATCTCTAACGTTTTGGCCGTGGCGAGGAAATTAATTTATGACTAAAAAGGACACAAAGTGTGTTATAACTTAGTTAGTTCTATCTACAGTTACAAAACTCTGCGTGTATATTGTTCTCGTCAAGCTGAACAACTTTCTAATTTACAGTCATTAGCTCCGACCAACAGAAAGTCAGATATTTTGGTTTGAATGTGGAACACATTGCAAATTAATCTTTGAAGCTCCAGAAAGCACATAAAGGCAGCATAAAAGCAATCCATACGACTCCATTGGTATAATTCATAATTCCAGCAGTGTACTTGCTTGTTATATTAGCTACTACAAAATATATAAATACATTTACTATCTTAACTTTAATGATGTACTTAACATAATGATAAATAATCTTAAAATATTATATCGTATGCTATGTATTGTGAATACACCCATGTTAAACATAAAAATGTACTTCCATTGCATATCATAGGAACACATAAGCGTAAATTATAATTACATTAATAAACCTGTACAAAGACCTCCAGATAAATACTGGCCTTCTGGATTAACATATTTAAGTGCTGCAAAAGATATTGACCTATGACATCCTATGACATTAAAAATTATTCTACATTTGAATTACCTCATAGATGTGACTATTGTGGTTCACGGTCATAGACCCTGTCCCAAATGGCACACTTCATATGAATTTTCAGTCTTGTGTACTTATTTCATGTGTCCATTAACTCCATGAGACCGTAGCGTGTCTACTTTTTCATTTTAGGTATCAGAAGGGTGCTCGCGCATACTTTGTGGTTGATATGTGCCCTCGATGTGCACTTTTGCAGAGCCCATACTGATGCAAGCTCTACAGCACACATCTTCTCGACAGTCAAAGCGAGGTTATGTTATTGCCCATCGTGCACAGCAACCCTAAAGGCACGGGGGTGGCGGTGCCACCGGCTTGGGCCCGTCATCGCTGCTCGCAGCTTTAATTATTATTTGTCTTTATTATTATTTGTGTATTTAATGCAGAACTGGGCCCTGACAGTCTGTTAACAAATGTATTTCTTTTGAGAGAGAGGGGGAGGAGAGAGAGAGAGAGAGAGAGAGAGAGAGAGAGAGAGAGAGAGAGAGAGAGAGAGAGAGAGAGAGAGAGATCAATTTGAAAAAGTTTAACTACTCTTTTAGTGCATTCAAGCTGTTGAAGCTGTGTTCTTGAACATAAACACCTAAACACACACATATAAATCATGACTGAATCAGACACAGACACTGCTGTGACTCTGCAGTACAAATTCAGTAATTCACAGTAATATTTAAAACGTGTTAATTTCTCATCTAAAGGAGGGCTGAACACCTGGGAAATATAACATCCTCAGGTTGAAGCATATGAGACCACTTGAGCACTGGCTTCAGACTTGAGTCCCGAGATGGGCATGGTGCCATGGAACTGTGTGTTCATCACCTCTTTCCGCCAACAGATATCCAACCCTTAGACAGACTGCTGTTTTCTGTGGACAGGAGGCCCCCTACAGCAGGTGTCCTGACACGTTCTGGTCACCACAGTCGCCTCCAAACAGGGTTGGGGCGCCGTGCGCAATGGGCATTCAGCCGCTGGCTCCTGGACGGAGCCCCGGCTGGGTTGGCACATCAACTGCCTAGAGTTGCTGTAAATTCTAGCCCTGCAGAGGTTTCTCCCACTACTTCGGGGCAAGCACATCTTGAGGGAAATAAATCGCCTTGTATCTCCTCCTTTGGAGCCAACAGTGACTCATTGCGCACCAGTCATATCCCGGGCAACCTCAATACGGCAGCGGACGTACTGTCGCGACAGGGCACGCTAAGCGGAGAGTGGAGCCTCCACTCCAGGCAGTTCAGCTGATTTGGAAACGGTTTGGCAAAGCAGAGGTAGACCTGTTTGCTTCCCAAGAGACCGCCCACTGCCCGCTCTGGTACTCCCAAGCGGAGGCTCCCCTCGGGATAGACGCGCTGGCACACAGCTGGCCCCGGGGGCTGAGCAAGGTCAGGGAGGACGAGGAACAAGTCACTCTAGTGGTCCGCTATTGGCCCACTTGGTTCTCGGATCTTACGCTTCTCACGACAGCACCTCCCTGGCAGATCCCCCTGTGAAAGGACCTTCCTTCTCAGGTACGGGGCACCCTCTGGCATCCGCACTAGGCTTCTTAAACCTCCACGTCTGGCCCCTGGACGGGATGCGGAAGATCTAAGTGTCCTACCACCTGCTGTCGTAGACATGGTCAACCAGGAGACTTTACGCCCGGCACGCAGCCGCCAGTTCCTGGACGGGGTCCTGGCTGGGCTGGCGAAACTAACCTAGATTTGCTTTAAATTCTTGCCCTGCGGAGGTTTCTCCCACTACTTCGGGGCAAGCACATCTTGATTCGCTCAGACAGCACCACCACGACAGGGTAAATAAATCGCCAATGCGGTGTGCGCTCTAGTCACATGTCGCAACTCGCCCGCCATCTCATCCTTTGGAGCCAGCAGTGACTCAGGTCGTTGCATGCCACTCATATCCCTGGCAACCTCAACACGTCAGTGGGCATGCTGTCATGACAGGGCATGCTCAGTGGAGAGTGGAGGCTCCCCCCAGGTGATCCAGCTGATTTGGGAGCGGTTCCATCAAGAGGGCTGGGGACCTGCAAGCGTTCTCTGTCAGTGACACTTGCCTGGATTTCAGTCCGGCAGACACCATGTTGTCCTAAGACCGTGACTGGGCTATGTGCCCAAGGTTCCTACAACCCCCTTCAGGGACCAGGTAGTGAACCTGCAAACGAAGCTGCCCCTGGAGGAGGCAGACCCAGCCTTTTCGTTGCTGTGTCCGGTGCATTCTTTGTGTACCTATGTGGACCGCACGCAGAGCTTTAGATGTTCTGAGCAGCTCTGTGTCTGTCTCTGTCTCCAAACAGAGGCTTTCCCACTGGGTCGTTGATGCCATCGCTTTGGCCTTATACACCCAGGCCGTGCCCACCCCCTTGCGGGTTCAAGTACACTCGACAAGAAGTGTGGCATCCTCGTTGGCACTGGCCAACGGCACCTCCCTAGCAGACATCTGCAGAGCAGCGGGCTGGGCAACACCCAATACCTTTACAAGATTCTACAATCTCAGTCGGTCTCATCACACGTTTTCTCAGGTCCGAGCATGTAGAACTCGGTAATACGGAACAGCTGACCAGGTGTTCCACTTGCACCTAGTGCCCTTCACCAAAGTGATCCAGTGCACTCTCTCTCTCCCAGGTTAGCCACTAAGCTCACACTCCCTGGATGTGCTTCCTCTCTAGCCCTTTGGTTCACAAATTCCCAACCAGACCCACTAAGAGTAGTAATGACTCTGTACTGGGAGAGGTGCTCCACAGGGGTCAGTTTTTCACAGTAATCCCTTGTGATGTATTTTCCGTGGTATGGCCCCCCTTCGTTGGTGGGCCTGTGTCTCCCTTGGGCAGTCCCTGCTGCCCCACGGTTGCTGTGTTTGCAGTAACTCCTCCCTCGCTACCACTGCGCCACTTCCACGTGTGGCTTGAAAACCTATGCAACATATTTGCCACATTTACCTCCCCCCAGCCTGGGCAGGATGTGGTCTATGCAGGGTCTTTTCCCCCTGAAAGAATAGGAGCTGGAAAAGAACACCCTCCCCAATTGCATATTATAGCGTTAAGATGGCCCCAGCCGCATTTACACTCTATGCGAGAAACAAAGAGAAAGAGAAAAGGTTGCTGCAGCCTGCTCCCATGCTTGGCACGTCACTTGTTCCCCCCTCAATGGGTGCCGGGAACCTAAAAGGTTTTATGACGAAATTTCTATGGGGCATTGGGAAAGGGAACATGCAGTCTGATGCAGCCTTCTTCTCTAGCACACAACTGACTGCTCGCACCTGCATCAGCATCTCACGTAACACGGTTCAGCGTCATGGCTTCATTGGATAAGGACCCCTAGTGTCACTCACTCGACACAACATCGAAGTGGTATATGCAGTCAATGTATCATACAAAGAAAAGTGTTTACTTCAAACTGCAGTCTTGTATAGTCAGACCTATATCCACAATTTGTTTCCATCTGGGAACGGAGGATACAGTAACCTAGAAGTTTTCATTTACTCTGCAATAATTATTTGAGATAGTTCACAAAACTAACCCTGCAGTAGGATATCAAAAGTATTGACACTACGGCACCACATTGATCATTCTTTCAGGATGCTGCTATCATTAATACACTAACACTTGAGTCATTATTAAACACACTTCATATGTTCTTCTATGAGTCTGTGACATAGTGAAGACTTTAAAATTTTTATTTTAAAGTCTTTAAAGTCTTTTTCCCTCTTGTGAAGTAACAGCCAAACACCAGTTACTTGCCAATAAATAACACATTTATTAATTAGTTATAAGTCATATGAGAGAAAACTAAATTTTAATTTAAAGATGTTATACAAATGCTTAACTAATCTTCTCAGTTGTTTTGCTGGGGCTTTCTCTTAAGACTTTTTTTCTGTACAGGGCGTATTTAATTACATTCATAGAAGAAAACAAAAACTTCCTCTCCATTGTTTAAACATGAATTACATACTCCATCTGGAATGTGCTTCTTGGCAAGTTGTAGATCCAGATACAATGAAACAAATGTGTAAAACTTATAAGCTGTTGTGCAACTCTTGTATAATTAAATGTGACCATATAAACACAACATAATATAATGCTACAAAGTGATTAAAAATATTAACAAACATGAAAATGTAGTCGTCACACGGTAATTATTCACCTTTAACATTGAGAATAAAACAGTAAATCTCCTGTGATGTTGCTGGTATTCCATCTCTATTTCCTCGACAGCAGAACTGATGTTGATCAGACTCAGTAGCTCCTCTGATAGTGAGTGTTTGTGTTTACAGTGTAACGCTCAGACTCAGACATGACAGTTTATGTCTTTATACCACTCTTATCTCTAGTTATTTTAATCAGACTCAATGTCACACTTCATGATCACTGTCTCTCCAGTGAAAACAGATAATCGTCAATCCACCGTAATCTTCAACCTGCTGTAACCATCAACCCACCGTAACGTCAACCCGCTGTAACTGTCAACCCGCTGTAACGTGAAACCGCTGTAACCGTCAACGCGCTGTAACCGTCAACACGCTGTAACGTTCAAACTGCTGTAACCGCCAACCCGCCGTAACCGTCAACCCGCCGTAACCGTTAAACTGCTGTAACCGTCAACCCGTGTTGGTTTCGATTTCAAAATTAAAAAACTTGGCACCTCAAGCATTAGGAGCAGCGGTTTTAGGGTAGTGATGTCGAATTCTCATTGACTCATTGAAATATTTGGCAATGCCTTACAGTTGAATGTGCTATTTCTACAAGTTTATTACCCCAGTTGTACTTTACTTTGAGTGTATTTAAGTTGTTTAATAATAATAATAATAATTCCTTTCATTTATACAGCACTTTTCTAGGCACTCAAAGCATTTTACATAGTACAGGGGGAATCTCCTCCACCACCACCAGTGTGCAGCATCCACTTGGATGATGCGACAGCAGCCATAGTGCCCCAGAATGCCCACCACTCACTAGGTATTGGCAGAGAGGAGATGGTAGAGTGATGTAGCCAATTCAGGGACAGAGATTATTAGGAGGCCATGATATATAGGGGCCAATGGGGGGGAATTTGGCTAGGACACCAGGGTTACACCCCTACTCTTTTACAAGAAGTGCCCTGGGATTTTTAATGACCACAAAGACCTCTTGGACCTCAGTTTAACATCTCATCCAAAAGACGGTGCTTTTTTTACAGTATAGTGTCCCCGTCACTATACTGGGGCATTAGGACCCACACAGACCACAGGGTGAGCACCCCCTGCTGGCCTCCCAAATACCACTTCCAACAGCAACCTTGGTTTTCCCCAGGAGGTCTCCCATCCAGGTACTGGCCAGGCTCAACCCTGCTTAGCTATAGTGGGCAACCAGGCAAGAGCTGCAGGGTGATATGGCTGCCGGCTGTTTGTGTTGTGGGATAATTTAGTAGGGAGGTGGATGCCATTTCCTTAGAAAGATTCTGTTTTCTCTTGGTTATTTATAGAGAGGGACTTAGGGAAGTGGTTTGTATTGTCTTTTCTTTTCCTTTTTGATAAGTAAGTCACACTCTAAACCCCTTTAGGAAGAATGCCTTTTGTTTGTTAATTTGGCCGGTTCCACTCCTGAAGTTTTCAGTTTATATTTCTTTAATAAATTTGTTATATTTTTACTATATCACACGTTGTTGTGATCTGTGGTTACTCTGGGACCTGGAGACAGGATCACTTTTGCACTCTCTCCAAAACATTTGTTACCCAACTTTAGGGTGACCAGACGTCCCGAAAAATTCGGGACAGTCCCGAAATCCAAGCAGTTGTATAGTGTATATCATTGTATAGCTTGAAGACTCTGTGTTCTGGACTGATAGTCTCACAGTACTGCAATACATTGAGAATGAAGCATCACAGTTTAAAACATTTGTAGCCAGTAAGCTTCTGAGCCCTCACAGTGGAGATATGTCGGCACATCACTAAACCCATCAGACCTGACCTAGAGGCATCAAAGTGGAAAACTTCATGAAAGAGGAACATTGGATCAAAGGACCAGAATTCCTTTGCAAACATGAGAGTAAATGGCCTTTGTGACCAGATCAGACAAGTGAAGTTACACAGGCCATAGTAGCAGAACTACTAAACGATTTTGGGTTGCAGCTGCCAGTACAGCCATACGGAAGCTGATTTCTTAATGTACAGTGTGTAGAAGATTAAATGCCAAAGTCAACGAACAGAAAATGGCAGATCTACCAAGAGATCGTCTGTTGCCAGATAATCCTCCATTTACACATACAGCTGTGGATTATTTTGGTCCCTTCTTAATAAAACGAGGACGGAGAATTGTGAAGAGGTATGAAGTGATGTTTACATGTCTGTGTAACGGGTTGTATATAGGTTCTTTTAAATTGCTGCATAAATGGGGAAATGCGTCCCCTGCTGGCGTCATTTTTACATTGCACCACGGTGCTAAAAATAACGAATTCTGGGTAATCCGCAGCAGAACTTCTAATAACTGCTGTGGTAAGTCGCATGTTAAACACTGCAGAGACAATATTAGCCAAAATGCTCTAAAGCCCTTCAAACAATGTTTTATTTTACTGTATTTTTGTTGTGATGTAATTTAGAGATGAATGCCGTTTGTTTGGCGTCGAGTGAGTCATTCGTTTTATGGCTTTTAATGCTATTCCTCCATCTGACATAATATGCGTTGTGTAGGGCTGTTTATGTCTCTGTCCGTGATGTCGACATGTATATCCTGATTCAGCTTGGTTTCCCCATGTGCAGGTAACTGATAATTGAATTTGATGTTGACTTTTGTTATATGACAAATGTATAAATGTTACTATAGCAGCTATATTTCAGTGTTGAAGACACTGTATTGTTTCATATAGCTTCTGTTTTCTACAGCAGAAATGCCTTAGAAGCTGAGGATTTAATTTATTTTATTTTACATTTTACTGTGAAGTAGACAAAGTATTGTAAAACATATTTACATTTACATTTATCTGACGCTTTTATCCAAAGCGACTTACAATTGCTATATATGTCAGAGGTCGCACACCTCTGGAGCAACAAGGGGTTAAGTGTCTTGCTCAGGGACACAATGGTGTCTCACAGTGGATTCAAACCCAGGTCTCTCACACCAAAGGCATGTGTCTTATCCATTGCGCCACACCACCCCGACAAAACATATATTACTGTACTTTTGTTAAAAATAGCCACTCCACATACACAACCTAGTGAGACTGATCCAAAGAGGACCGTTACATTGGTGCCGTGACTGTGTCATTGAGTGAGTGGACGTCTGCCTGCCGGACCGCTGTAG